>NC_056739.1:1818531778-1818604278 GCF_019279795.1 Protopterus annectens
AAGCCAAAAGGAGTCACAAAGGCTGACTTCTGTCTAGCACTGGGAGTCAAGGCCACCTGCCAGTAACCCTTGGAAAGAACAATGCTTGTAAGATACTTAGCCCCACCCAGCTGCTCTAGGGCCTCATCGGTCCTAGGCATGGGGTAAGCATCTGACTCTGCGTGACTATTTAATTTCCTGTAGTCCACACAGAACCTGGTGCTGACATCCTTCTTTGGCACCAGCACCACTGGGGAGCCCAGGGACTGTTGGACTCTTAAATTACCACTAGTTCCAACATCCCCTGTACCTCCTCCCTCAGAGTCTGTTTGACTCTTCAGGCACTCTATAAGGGGCCAGCCTAATAGCCCTTTGGGGTCCTGTATGCACCTGGTGCTGCCCCAGGTGGGTGCACCCTCATTTCCCAGTGAACATGTCCACAAATTCCTGCAACACTGCTCAGATTTCTCGAACCTGGGTAGGAGATAGCTGCTGGGACACTGCTACCCCTCCCACTGAGGTGTCAGCCCGAGCCTCACTGAGGAGATCAGTCCCCAGATATCCCTCAGACTCCTCCTGCAATCCACTGCAAATGCTCAGCACAAGGGCTTCCCAATCATGGTAAGGTTTCATCATGTTAACATGGTACAATTTGTGCCCCTGCCTTCTGCCTAGCAATTCCACCATGTAGTTAACATCACTTACCTTTCTTACTACCTCATAGGGTCCCTCCCAAGCTGCTTGCAGCTTGTTGTGTCTGACAGGAATGAGAACCATTACCTGCTGGCCCACAGCATACTCTCTAGCTCGAGCATTCCTGTCATACCACACCTTTTTCTGATGATGGGCTTCTGCCAGGTTCTCCTGGGCCAAGCCCATGAGTTCCCTCAGCCTTGTCCTGAGGTTTAGGATGTATGCCACAACAGACTCCTTCTGAGACTTGCACTCACCTTCCCACTCATCTTGAATTAAATCTAGAGGTCCCCTCACCCTATGCCCATACAGCAACTTAAAGGGTAAAAAACCTGTGGATTCCTGGGGAACTTCTCTGTAAGCAAACAGATGCGGCAAATATTTGTCCCACTCCCTCTTAAAATGATCTGCAAATGCCCGTAGCATGGACTTGATTGTAGAGTTTAACCTCTCAACAAGACCATTAGTCTGGCGATGTTAGGGGGTGGTCTTCATGTGCTTCACCCCACAGGACTTCCACAGACAAGCCAACAGGTCTGACATGAAATTGGCACCTCTGTCAGTCAGTATTTCTTTTGGGAAACCTACCCTGCTGAAAATCTCTAACAACGCATTTGCCACCTTCTCTGCCTCAATGGAGGACAAAGCCACTGTCTCAGGATATACGTTTTCCCTGTGGAACTTGGGATACTCAGAGGACCCATAATATCCATTGCTACCCTGTGAAATGGCTCCTCAATGATAGGCAAAGGCATCAAAGGAGCTCTCACCTTGTCTCCTGCCTTGCCTACCTTTTGGCACTGCTCACAGTCCCTGCAGTACCCTGTTACATCTCTGGAAATTCCAGGCCAATAGATGTTTTGCATAATACGCCTCTTTCTACATTATATGCCCATATGACCTGCAAAAGGAATATCATGGGCTATGGCTAGAAGCGCCAGATGGTAGGCTCTAGGCACTACCAACTGCTGTACTCTCTTACCTTTTAGCCCTCCCTCAGGGGTCCACTCTCTGTATAGTAACCCTTTGTCCCAGTATACAGATTCCCCCTTTCCTTGAGAATCACGTGCCTCCATAGCTACCTGCCTCAGGCCTTGCAATGTAGGGACTGAGAGCTGAGACTGTCTCAATTCTCACCTTGTAACCCTTTCCAGCTCCCTTTCCACAGGAAGTCTGGAATCCTCTGGCAGTGGTGTCTCACTGTCAGCCTGGGTACTACTACTCACCTCTACATTTGCAGTCACTCTGTCCAAGGGACCATCAGTACCCATAGGCAGCTGTGGCTCACCTTCAGTTTCACTGCTACAGGGTAGCTCCCTCCCTGAAGTAACCACCTCACCAGTCCTGGCTGCAAGTATGCAGTCTGTCTGGGTCTCCCGCAGGCTATCAGACTTACCTGCTTGTCTCCAAGCCTGACTGCATGTAACTGCATAAACACATGTTAATGCCTCATCCAAATCTTTCCCTATCAGGACATCTGCAGGATGGTAGTTTGGTACCCTTGTTGTCTAAGATAACCTACTATTGGCATTTTGTATTTCCCACTTACCTTACTGGCTTCCTCACCTTTTGTTCCCCACCTTGCCTTTGTGGACACCTGTATGCCACATGGCCCCACTGGTTGCATTCAAATCATTTAACCCAAGTTCCAGGATGTGTACCTGGACTAATGGCTTCCCTGCTACTGGCAGATTCTGTTGGGGCAGTCTGTGCTGTCCACCATGGGTTCCTTTGGACCCATGAGCAGTATTGGGGGTCCCTTTCCTGTGCAGGGCTGCCCTGCTTGCCAGATATAGGTCTCCCTTCTTCCCCAACTCATCTGAAGTGGAACATTGTCTATCAGCTAACCAAATCTTCATGTCCTCAGGTAAAGTGTTAAGGGCTTGTTCCCTCACCAAAAGATCTGCCAGCCCTTCAAAAGTGGTGACTTGACATCCACTCACCCCACCTATGGAAAAAAATGCTCAGTTAAGCAACATATTCACACACACTTTCATCTGCCTCACAAAGCTTTTTCCTATACATTTCAGGTGTTAGCTTAAACAATTCTAACAAGTGATTTTTAACAGCAGTATAATCAAAACATGCAATGTGAGACATTTTTGACAAAACAGTTACAGCTTTACCATGGAGTAAGGGGGTCAGGAACCGTACCCAGAGCCTTTGGTCAACACCATACTTTTTGCATACCCTCTCAAACATATGAATGAAACTATCCAAATTATCCCCCTCTTTAAACTGCAGAAGAAATTTACTGACCTTTTGTGCTTCTGGGGTCCATTTACTCCCTTCCCCATTACCTCCATGACTCTGGCAAAGAGTCAGCATTTCCATCTCATGCTTCCTCTGCTGCTCCTTTTCATCTGCTTCCAAGTGTAGCATTTTCTCATTCTTCTCAGTCTGTAGACTCCTCAGTCTCTCAGCTGCTTCTATTTCCAAACACCTGGTCTCCAACTCAAGTCTCTTTGGTTCCAGATGGATTTTTAAGGCCTATGCAGAAAGGTTGAGCTGTCCATTCTCTGAGGGTATTATATCTCCACTGCCAGTCTGATTGTCCTCCTGGTTGCTGTTTTCTGATGCAGCTGTAACCAAGGCTGCAATCAGGTCTGCCTTAGTCAGGTTTCCATGCACCAGTCCCCTAGCCTGGCACATCTCTGCCAGCTTGCTCCTTGTCAGCTTTTCATACTCCTCTGCTGACATGCTGCCTGCTCACCCTGACTAACTATGCTAACAAAAGAAATAAAACAATTGTGATCTGAACTCTGCGTATTCACTGCATGGCTGATTTAGAGTACAAAACACCTTCAGAGCTCACTGTACACAAGCTATAGGAATTCACTCTAGCCACACCACTACAAGCCAATTAGTATTTGCCAACCAATTAATATGTGGTGTGGATATCCCACCACTGCCAAACAATTAATTTATGATGCCCGTGCCCTGGTCCAGCAATCAAGAAGCCTCAATCCTCACCACTAACACCAGTGACAGGCATCTCATATAGGAGGAAAGGATAACAAATACACACAGTAAAGTGCAATTTCCCTTAAGAGCACACAGGGATCACAGTCAGTCCAGGGCTGGTCGCTCCCTTGCTCTCCAGGTCCCCAGTAAGACTCCCCACTGGCACAGCTATAGGTTCCAGATCTCAGCCTTGTGGGCAAGCTAAAACCTCCAGCACCATCTCTGTTCAACCAGTGCTTCGTGTCCCTACCCAAGTAGCTGACACACACACACACACACACACACACACACACACACACACACACACACACACACACACACACACACACACACACACACACACACTTTGAGAAGAGTTTATACAACCACACAGACACTCCTGGGGAAGGCTGGCACAGGTTTTCCAGCTGTGCCCCTTTTTCCTAGACTATATGGTAGTACCAGCTGCCACCATCCAGTAATATTTATCAGGTTCTCAAAGGCTCTTAAAATGGTGTCCAATTATTACTGTGCAATATTATTATCCAATTGGTAGTATATCCCAGGGCTAAATCTATTGAAGTGGCTTTGTACAATTTTACCAAAGGCATGCAAGTACTCTAAAGAGCTTAAATTATCTCTACAAAAACAGCCGCAGTTGAAAGGGTTTAAAAATATTTAATAACAAATAGTCAAAACACAAGACAATACTTTTTACTTCACCATGCTAGTCAAGAGTTCAGAGATCACAGAGAAATACTTAAAATAATTCAGTAGTACAGCTCTGACATCACAGAAAAACACTTAGTCTAATCATTCTAGTTTCTAAGTCTAAGATAAACTTACATATAGAGCAAGACAGTGCTGAAGAGTTGGATGGTCAAGACAAAAATGCTTAATGCTCTCTGATTCTCTCTGTTTTTAAAATGACATTCCTGTTTAACATTGCACCATTCTTCACACTTCCCTGGGGTTCCCAGGCTAACAGGCTACATTCTTTAGTAAGCTCACACCAGGTCAGGAAGCAAAGCCATTAAAGACATTTATGCATGCAAATTCTAGCCATTAACTCTGGCCTTAAAACAATAGCAAGAATATCTTCATCTAGACCGTCTGGAGCCATGTTTACATCAAAGGGTCACAACATGCTTTACCTAGTCAGCAGAGTGCACTGTTTTTACATTTTTTCCAGTTCCACATGTAACACTATTTTTACCATCTAAGACAACAAGCCTGTGGTTTACATTAATATGCACAGATGACAGACAAAGACACTCTCCTTAAGGTAAACCAAGTATGGAGGACTGATGCACAAAGCTTCTAATTCAGAAGCTCTTCTGTTAAAAGAAACAGCCATCAGAAAAAGAGTTTTATTGCAACCATGGACATGCATTTCATCAACACCTACGAGGTAGAGGGGAGACCAAACTGAAGGGTCCATAACTGATAATGACTGGCTCCTAGCCAGAGGTATAAGAACATCCTAGACTCCCTGGCAGTCTGTGAAGGCACATTTCTTAGAGGTCCAAACAACATAACCAGTTCTTTGTGACAAGCAGGAAAGAACCCTTTGTGGATAAATTTATATAATCTTTTCAAATCAAGTATTGGTCTGGGGTCATTTGTCATTTTTGGGAGCAAAAGGGAAACTGGAGTAAAGATCATATCAATTCTGGTGGGATCTCTTAGATAGCATTTCTTTTTAATAAGGATTAAAACCACTTTTTTCTCTTGCCATCGAGAGAGTGGGATTTTGGGAAGTAGAAGAGAGTGGGGCAGGTTTGGGAAGAGGAAGGGGAATCATACATCCTCTGAACATTGCTGTCCTGATTCCCTTAATTTGTGTGATGGCCTACCACATATCCAAGTGGATGATCAGATGGCCCTGACTGCCACCAGAGTGGGAAATATGAACAAGGTCTCAGTAATTAGATAATTGCACCAAGAGAGTATCACAGAGCTATTACTGCTGCCAGCTGTTTTACATTAAGAAGGTTTGGGGTCTGCACTGTTGTGACAGGACAGGTAGCTTACATTCTTCTAAGTTGGGAGTTGCTTTTTCAAGGCTTACTGTCTGTTATTCTAAAAGTGTATTAGTTCTGGTTTAACCACTTGGGCCAGTTATTTTACATTAAGAAGGTGTAGTCTGTACTCTTGTGGGAGGAGAGGGTAGATTCTGCCCTTCTGAGCTGGATGTTTCTGGTTAAAAGTTTATTGTGCCTGTTTATTTGAACAGTTTCTTTCTGAAATTTGTACACCTTGTTTGCTGTAGCATAGACTAGATTCAGACCTGCTGAATCTAGCTTTGTTTGTATAACTTGAGCACTAATCCTGACCATCTTTTTTTGGAGAAGGTTCCCCTGCACCATAGCAGCAGGAGTGTGCAGTTAGAACTTCTCTGATCAAAGAATGCTGGAACGGAGCTCATTCTTTAGCTTTTTATTGGTTAATTGGTTAATTTGTTTAAATCAGTTTGCTCATTTGCTACTGTTATATTAAAAAAAAAAATACACTTAGCTTAGGTTAAACTATTCCCGGCGCCATAAAGTGTGCTCTTCAAATTTTCCCTTAGAACTAGCCAGTTATTTTAGTTTTAGCACTCAAATGTGTTTCTTTGAGCTCAGCACTTGTTCAGAACTCATTGTAAGCACTAAATAAGCTACAAATTACTACAGCACATAGCTTTCCTCACTTGTCTAGAGGAAAACAGTTTTTAGTACTTAATAAATAAGCACCTATCCAGGCATGTCCAAGAGTCATCTCCCGGTGTTTTCTCCTGTCTACCTGATGAATCTGGGCATCTTGGGGCAATGCAGCAATTGCCTCATGTACACAGACAACCCTCACCTCCTACCACCCAACACTACAACCTGTGAGAGATGCACTTATATAACTAAACTGGAAGCAAAGCTCTCTTCACCCAAGACTGGACTAGACAGTCAAGAGGAGAAGGTAAACACTTGCACTACACCACACTCATCACATAGCCCCTCAAAACCTACACCACCAAAGCACACACATAGAAACACAAAACACACACCTACATTCGTGGAGGCTCCCAATAAAAATCTGCTCAAGCAAAGGAGACCTCCAAAGCAGAAACGCAAGCAACCTCCAGCCCCCCAACACAACCCATAGACCACAAACTCAGTGTGCCACTCAACCACAACCCATAAGGCATAACAACGTACCCAACACTCTAGTCATAGGTGACTCTATAGTCAGGCAGACTGATGCTCCACTTATCAAGCTAAACAAGGAGAAAGTTACTGTCAGCTTCCTTTGGGGTGCCAAGATCCGCCAAATAATGCACGCACTCAGTTCACTCCACAAGTATAAATATGACTCTGTCATTGTCCATGTTGGTGTGAATGACCTGAGACGTACCTCCCTGGACTACATGAAAAGAGACATGGAGGAGCTCTCCGATCTTGTACCCCAGGCAGGTATGACCCTAGCCCAGAGTAGCATCCTGCCATCACCCAGAATGATACCACAGTACAAGGACAAAATGATTGTCTTCAACAATTGGCTAAGCTTCTGGTGTCATTCTAAGGGGATCCAGTATCTGTCTGCCAGGGATGACATGATCGACAGACCACAATGCTTTGCCGGAGATGGCCTGCACTTGTCACCCTTGGGATTCCAGATACTGCCTAAGGCTCTTACCACCCCTTTAGTACCTTTTTCGGCAAGGTTCAAATGATAAATTCACCACCATAACAGGTACAAGCAAGCAAATTCTGAGGGTAATGCTACTCAATGCTAGAAGTCTAAACCTCAAAATGCACTCACTCGAGGCACTTCTTAAAATGGAGAACACTGACATCTGTGCAGTGGCAGAGACCTGGTTCAAGGCTCCAGACAGCACCTCTGCACTACCAGGCTATAATTCATACCACACATTTCAGCCACCTAACCTGGACCGAAACACTAAAGGCGGAGGTGTGTCCATATTCATTAAAGATATCCACACCTCCAGGCTAGTTGCTCAGCATAATGCATCCGAGATTATCCCAGTCCAACTAACTCTAGTCAAGACCGCAATCCAAATTGAAGCTTGCTACAGTTACCCCACCATACCCCAGGATTCCCAGTCCTCATTTCTTAATACACTGGAAAATATTAGGGTACAATCCAACACCCTAATAATGGGCGATTTCAACTACCCCACTATTAACTGGGAAAACTACTCATGTACCAACTCTTTTGCTCAACGTTTTCTGGAATTCATAAATTCCATTGCCTTGGATCAACTTATCCACACCCCCACCAGGGGCAGCAATATCCTAGACCTGGCCATTACCAACATGGGTAACCGGTGTTACACACCAGAGGTCAATTCCTCATTGGTCAGATCCGACCACAAGCTAATCACCTTAGACATCCAAATCCCACCCCCACCCCCCATTAGGGAAACCACCGTAAAAAAGTTCTCCAAAGCCAACTTCACGCTTCTCAAGACAGAAGTGGAAAACTTCACGACACCCATGCAGACTGACAATAGAGGTACGGCTGTTGAATTCTATGCAAATGCACATTATAAGCACTTAGACAAGAGCATAGATCATGCTATCCCTAACAGAACCAAGAGGCTATTCTCCAGAAAAAGGAAGCCAATCTGGTGGTCCCCTGCCCTAAACAAAGTCTACAAAAGAAGAAAGAAACTGTTGCAAAAAAAGAGTAAAATCTCATGATTGGAGGAACTCCCTGGTCAGCCTCAGTAAGAAGCTGAGATCCCTCATAAAATCCTCCAATGCTAGTTATGAAAACAAAATCACCACTGATTCTAAAGACAACCACAAAGCATTCTACAGCTATGACAAGAATCTCAATGGCCACACTCAGATCTACTCTGAGTTACAGCACAATGACACTAAATACACAGAACCAACTGATATTGCCAACATCCTGGCAGATTGGTTCAGTGCTAACTTTACCCCCCTCTCACCCCCTAAAGGGCCCATCTCTATACAGGAAGAATGCAAAGTTCCTGTAATCACGGCTGCATAGGTAAAAACCACACCCTCCAAAGCCAAGAACACAGCATCAATGGGACCTGACAACATCCCAGGCTGCATTCTACACAAACTACAGAACAAACTGGCACCCCACCTAAGTGCCATGTTCAATCATAGCCTCACCTCAGGCATGTGCCCACTGAATGGCGCACAGCGACGGTTATCCCACTCCACAAAGGGGGAGCCACCACAGACCCTGGGAACTACCGCTCCATTAGCCTGATGAGCCTGGTCTGCAAGTTCATGGAACCTATCATTATGGAATGTATAAACAAAGACATTGGTAATATCCAAACTCTGGACCCCACCGAGTTCAGGTTTATAAAAGGCAGATCATGTCTCCTAAACCTGATAGACTTCTTTGAAGCAGTCACCAAAGCCATAGACGAGGGTAAGGTGGTTCACACAGCCTAATCTAGATCTTGCCAAGGCTTTTGACACCATCCCCCACTCTGGAATTATAGATAAACTCACTAAACTAGGTATAAATCCCTATGTCACAAAATGGGTTGCCAACTGGCTGACTGACAGAACCCACACTGTGAAAGTAGCAGATTCCAAATCCTACTTCAGACCAGTGACAAGTAGAGTACCACAGAGTTCAGTCCTGGGTCCTCTCCTGTTTGGTATCTATTTCTCTGAAGTACAGGCTAAGACAGAAGGTCTTTGGCTAACGAAGTTCGAAGATGACTGCAAACTAGGAACCATAATCAAAACCCCTAATGATGTGGACATCCTACAAAAGGGTCTCACTGAGACAGATGCCTGGTGTCAAAACTACGGCCTCAAGCTCAATGCCAAAAAGTCCATTGTCATCCCCTTTGGTAAAAACTCTGTACCCATGAACTACCACATAGGCAGTAGTCTACTTAACACTGAAAGTATGATAAGAGACCTTGGGACACAGTTGGACAGTAGTCTCTCATTTGATTGCAACAGTAGTCAGGAAATCCTTCTACATGGCACACCTCATCACAAAAAGTTTCTCATCCAGGAAAAAAGAGGTCATTGTTCCCTTCTACTCATCACTCAAGATAATCACATCGCCACAGTAGTCAGGAAATCCTTCTACATGGCACACCTCATCATAAAATGTTTCTCAGCCAGGAAAAAAAGAGATCATTGTTCCCCTCTACTCGTCACTCATTAGACCCATTATAAAGTACAGCACCTCTTTTGGTATGTACCTCACAAGACATCTACAACAACTGGAAAGGCCACAGAAATACCTCACAAAGAGGATTACCAGCCTCAAACAGATGCCCCACGCAGACCGTTTCAAAAAAACTCCAGCTTTACTCCATTGCATATCACCTACTCAGAGGTGATCTCTGCATAACATACAAAGCTATGACAGACTCAGAGCTGTTGGACATGCTCCACTTAAAGAAATCTCAATCCCGCCGAGCTGCATGCTCTAGGAACTTAAACCTTGTCACTACAATAAACAGATCATGCTGGAGGGAAAAATTCCTGCCCCAGAAACTTCCCATACTCTGGAACAAACTACCTATCTATATCTAACAAAGCTCCTCATTAGCACTCTTCAAGAAAAATCTTGATGATTGGATGGGAAATAGGAAATTTACCCCAGGGATCACTTCTGTGGCTCTGCTCGACAAGGACACAGGAAAGTAATTTTCTTGGGTGGCGAAAGACAGGGTACCTTTTCAGCTAGGCTTTTATAGGCCCTAGAGCCAATAGCGTAGTACCCACCTATGAACCTAAGCCAATTGTTTTCATCTCTGGGCTAGCAACCTCCCTGGAAGTTGCCTCAATCACAACAGTTTCTCCCAGTTCTTTGGTTAATTTCCTACTTTTGGCCATTATGAAACCAAAGCAGACACTGACTCTAGAGTGTTTTACAGAAGAGGTACTAGGGAGTGTGAAATATTATGCCAGCAGCCGTGAGGCTCTTGCCATTACTCTCCATGTTCTTCATGTGACTTTTTACTGATGGTCTAAAAAGCACACAGACCAATCAAAAGGGATAAAGGGATGTTAACAAAGGTTGCCTTAGTGTCCTCAGCATAGCACATAAGATACAGCCAGGCATGACAACAAAGAGACTATGCAAGCACTCCCTGCTCTTTCTGTACAATCCACAGAGTTGTTGAGAGAGATGTGTGTAAAAGTTTGCATTAGTTGTCAAGGTTGATGCTTGTCACTGCAATTTGTACTGTAGGTTCTCCATCACATAAACCTTCCAGTGACTTTCTCATTTTGTTGACTAGCTCTTAATAGCATCACAGCATGTGAGGCAAATAGTTTATCACTCTCATATTGAATGTGGTGGATGTGTAAGCTCACATCCCAAGCATATATATGGCCCTGGGTGCTTTATTTGGGAGAAGAACAGCAGAACTCTTATGAAAAAGGAGCCTTTTCAACGGCTGCCACAGCAACAGTGGAGTCTGGCTTAGGAATCCTTCTCTAGAAGGTCCATGTTTTGGGAGGCCAGAAGATCTTACATTTTCAGAACAGGTACAATTCTATCAGTGTTTTCCCATTTCCCCGTGCTGTCTTGACCACAGGATATACAATTCTGCCAAACTGAGAGGCTACCTTGGAAAAAGGTAGGGCGTGCAAAAGGTTTCATACAAGATCTGTTGTGGAGAGGTTGTGAGATCTGTTGTCCATTCCCTCTCTCCCTGATCCTTGCTAGGAAGTCTCCAAACTTGATCTGGGGTAACCCTCAACCTCTTCAATATCTGTGATGGGGGCGTCTAACCCTCCTGCATTTGTCTTTTTTTAACCAGGCCTCAAAAGTGTCAGATCTGAAAATGATGATGATGAGGAGGAAGAGGAAGAAGATTACAAGAAACCAGATATCTAAGATTAACCCATTAAGGGCCAGATGATCCTCTATCATGTTCAGAAAGATGCTGGATGGCCAAAGCATCATGCAAAGAAATGTCTCTTGTTGAGGTTGAAATACAGGTTCCAATGGTGGCAAAGGCAGCCTTGTGTGCATTATTGGCATCAATATCAATAAGACTATTGGCATGACCCTAATCTTTACAGGTTAACCCTCTCTCATAGGACCAAGATGCAAGTTGATCCTGGGTCTGATATTAAAGAATGTCAATCCTGAAAGCTGGAAAGCCAACTTTGGTTACATTTGCAACATCAGCAACAGCTTCAGTGAAATCAGTGCTAAAAGCAAGAATGGGATGGTTTCAAATGCTAAACTAACTAAAGGCCTGCAGCTTTAGTCCTGTTGGTTGACATGGATAGATAGTTTCACTTCAGATCTACTGTCAGAGAAAGTCACTAGAAGATTTATGTGATGTAGACCCTGCAGTACAAGTTGCAACCACAAGAGTCAACCTTGACTGCTTATGCGAACTTTTACATGCATCACTCTTAACAGCTCTGTGGATTGACCAGAAAGACTGAAGAATCAATGTGAAACCTCTCAACACCTAAATGATAACTAGCAATAAGAAGTGGGGTGTCTTGCCTAAAAACACTTGACAAGTTGGTCATGCTCCTATCTGCCTTGGAACTAGAGGGGGCACAGGCCAATGCAATTATTTGCTGGATTGTGACAAATACCTCCAACCATCTTTTCGTAAATTAATTCAATGCGAGTAATGGAATGACTCCTGAATTACCTGAACTATCTGGTGCATGATGGTCTAGAGGAAACAACGATATGTATAACTTCAACATCAGAAATAGACAAAACACCTTCAGTTCTAACTAGTTTGACAATTTTTCCAACACAGACTGGACAAGTTATTTAAATACCTCACAAGGGAAGTCATCAGAAGATTGTTATATCCAAGACTTTTTAGTAATAATATCTGGAGAGGAATTTTACAGTATCTTGTTCATTTACATCACAGTTGTCAGGTTTATGTTTTTTTGCCCTTGTCTTTTTTCTCTTGAAGTTTGTCAGCCATGGGCTCAGTCCTAGAGTCTTGCAGGTGTACCTTGAACACGAAGACCTGCTGGGGGTGGAGGCAGACCTCTCTTTCTCTTTAGATAACTACAGACTTTTTTCCTATCCCTATCAGGGATGATGGAATCAAAGTATCACATTGCTGTGAATTTTTCCACTCTAAAGCAAATCATACACAAGATGTGATTGACTTGGGAAATAATCTTACTTTTTTAAAGGCTCTACTATCCATATTTAGCAGCTAGCAAGATGCTCTTACATATCTAAATTTAAAGAACAACAAAAAAATAACAAAAGCAAAAATTCTAACAAAGGTAGAAACCACAAAATTAGGAAAACAGAGTAGCATGTCAAAAAATTTAAGGTGAGTCAAAAAGGCACCAAGATCTAGACAGGGTATGAGGTAAATACAATTCTCAACAAAACAGTAATAAAATGAATGAACTGACTCAATAGTAAACACTTGGAAACTTCTACATTTTATACAAATTCGCAATCTGAAAAAAAGAGCATTGTCTGATGCCATTTCTCTAGTATAAGCACCTACACGTGGCAAAAGAGAGTGGGAAAAGAAGCTAGTTTGTACAGAACTCTGGATGGAGGGGGGCAGAGCTAGTAGACGGGGATGGTTTCAGGTGCTGAACTAACTAAAGGCCTGCAGCTTCAGTTCTGTTGGTTGACAAGGATGGACTGTTTCACCTCATATTTAGTGTTATCTCACTCAAATTGTAACTTACTGTTGATATGCTTATCATCATTTTGATTAATTCTCCAGCTCTGCCGTTTATGGAGCACTCTTGCTCTGATGTTTCTTTTTTGCTATGTCAGTTTCCCAGTAAAGATTATACAATATGTTGGTGCTTGGGAGTACAGAGGACAAGATGTAAGCATCAGCACATCAGGCATTCTCAGTGAAGCACACTAATACAACTCAGGGTGAACTTAGTCTCCCTGGTCTGAAATCACATGCTAGAATCCATGCTGTTTCCATGCCTACATTACACTGAGATCCTAATTGCCATTACAGGACAACTGTTGTGACCTGCAGTTAGTTGAACCCATTTTTTTTTACTTTCTTATTTTTATTTACATTTTACATACCAGGATAGAGTGCTGATCTCAGCATGAACAACTGAAAGCTCAGTCTAGGTTACATTCAAAATAGTAGCAACAAAAATGGCCCAAATACAACCAACAGTGGAACATAAAGGTAATACGAACTGCACTTGTTGGTAAGAATGAGATACTATGTCCAAATTATACATCACATTGAGGTGTGCATTTTACAAGTGGAAACGATGAATCACAGAAGTACAAAAGAGTGAGAAGGATTAGCCTTGGAAATGGTAGGGAGTTACACAGATATTTGGAGGACAGAGGACAAGAGATAGGTAAATGATGAAAGGTAACATGAGCAAGGAAAAGGAGAATCTATGTACATATTTATAGGAAGCAGAGACACAGTGGTAGCCAAAAGAGCCGTAGCACAAATAGGGTGATATGTGAAGGAATTAACCTAGTGCAGAGTAATGTTTATTAATTAATATGGCAAACATTCTGTCATTTGCATTTGTATTGCTCAAACAGATATTGCTTCAGTTAGGGCCTTAGTGTTAGTATGTTCAGTGAGACTGTGAGGAAGGGTCTGTCACAGTTTAGGAGCAAGAACAGAGAAACTAGAGTCAGAGCTATGGAGTGTAGTACATTGGATTTGTAAAGCAGGGCCTACTGTACCATGGCTTATGAGGTTGTAGGTTGAGGTGTCACTGATAAGTTGCATTGCAAATGGAGAATGGACATTTTGGTGGAGTAATTTGGAGAGTTGGAAGCTCAGAAGTAGGTTGTATATAGCTTGTATTGGAAGCCAGTTTGCCTTGGATAAAGTATGGCAAAAGCTTGAATACAAAATAATGTCATTAACAGCAGATCCCTCATCATATTGCCATGCCAGGCTGGTCAGAGTAATAGATGACTTACGGAAGCCAAAAGGATGCCTTTGTCCTTTTATAATCTAATAATTGCCACTAAGTCTGCATGTGCCTTCAGAGAGTTATGGCTGTTTAAAACAGTATTCCTAAGAAGCGCGCAGTCCCGTGCACTTGTTGAGCTGCACTTTATTTTTAAATGCAGAGGGAGAAGGATAACAGAACTGTACCTTGGTTCTATGTGGCATTTAAGTATATCAAATGTAGAAGTAAATGAGACAGTCTGCAAAATGGGTATGTTCCATTTTCTTTAGACACATGTTTAATAAGGGTGACTGCATGAATGTTTTTCTAATCTCTACTATAAAACACACAGGGTTTGAAAGAAAGAGCAGTTACTTGAGAACCAAGCTAGGCAATAAAAACTCATAACAATATTGTACAGAGGCATACCAAAGCACCACTAACCTCCCTAAAAATTTACTAGCTGTATATATGCATGGTTTCACTATGAATGAATGGTAGCTCAAAAGGATGCAGGACGGTTGAGAAATGCAACCTTTGGCTAACCACAGCTCTTGCAGCAGTTATTACACCTGTCAATACCAATGCTAATAAAAGAGTGTTCATCCCACAGAATCACAAAAGCTGGTAGAATGCAGCTGCCATCCTCATAGCATAGTTATTTAACCGGTAGGTCAATACGACACATCAGAATCAACTACTGTCTGCATGCACATGTTACTTCAGTCACGGTTTTATGTAAGTAAACTACAGATCATGTAGCCAGTCTTCCATAAATTTTAAGAATTTTAAACATATCTTAACTAAGGATGCAAACTATAACACTACCCTATTGACAATGAACCTACTAAACATATGCATATTACTTTTCCATATACTATGCCAATTGCTTTATATGGTACAGACACCAAATATATCTAACAAACTCGAGTACGCAAATAGACAGACATAGCCTTCATATAATAGAAATGTTAACTTAACAACAGTTTAATTATGTGATGTGCACACCTCCTTGGTTGCTTCTTGATTTACCAGAGATGCCATCATTCCTGTGAGTCAGTTATTATCCTCCACTATTCCACACTATTGGCTGGGTCTTTCTCCGCAGGTCTGAATCCTCAGCTGTTTGTGTTAGTCTCAGCTAGCTCATACTAGTCATATTCTTCACTTTGTGGCTTGCTTGTTGTCAACATTGGCTATTTTTATAATGAAATTAAAAAAAAGAGAAGAAAAAAAAAACAATCCCCAGTCCTGTGTCACCACTACTCTCACATTCTCTCCCCTTTTGGGTAATTCATTTTCTGTAGAAATAATGGTCTACCCTGATGCTTATTCCAACAAAAAATAAATTTTAGTGCTTTCAGCAGTGCTGCCACAGAAACTGAGTTTATGACAGTCAGATCTGTATGTTGTGACAGATTGTGATTCAAGCCTATAAACTGGCATTTACTACAGTTGAGAGTTATTTGCAGTATTCAGTTTATCTGACCTCTACAAATATGGAGATTGCATATATAGCTGGTCCAGTGTAGTTTCACAAGTAATAATTAATTTGAGGATGCAGAAGAAGAAACTAAACACTATATTCAAAATACCTTCTTTGAGATAAAGATATCTATTTGCCTTCCTAAAAAAAAATATGATTTCATTGGGTTTAGCTTCTGTGAGAAAATATCATCAGGCAGGGCTGTAGTTAGGAATTCTGGGGCCCAGGACAAATGTCTAGAGCTGCACCCCCCCCCCCCATCTTTTTATCCACAGTGTCCCTGCACAAGGCTATCAAGCACAAGCAGATATGTCAGAGCTAGCCAAGCTGCCACATACCTCACATTTTATGTAAATGTATTTATTTAAGTATACATGGATCTTATACTAATGGGTTATAAATGATAAATGTAAAAACTCACAGTAGTATTGTACAGGGGCATACCATAGCAGCCACTAAACCAACAAGAACTCAACTATCTGCATATGCATGGTTTCAGGTTTCACTATGAATGAATAACAACTCAGAAGGATGGAGGAGGGGTAAGTAATGCAACCATTAGCTCACCGCAGCTCTTGCACCAATTACTACAGTTGCTAATGCCAAGGCTAAAAAGAGATGGCTGCATTCAGTGGGCTCTATCTCCAAGAATAGCCTAAAATGACTGGCATTTGCTAGCAAAAGGCAGTTCTAGCTGCAAACATTTCGGCCCAGCTGGTAATTGTAATTCATGTTGATTACCCACTTCAGCACGCTTGTAAATGTATCTTTCATGGAAAGTTCATCTGCTAAAGGTGTAAGTATATCAAAAACAGATGCTAAATTTAGTAGTACTCCCATCTTGTGAACATGTACACACACACACACACACACACACACACACACACACACACACACACACACACACACACACACACACACACACACACAGCACTACACACGCACACAGACAGCACTACACACACACAGGTTCTGAAGACTATATCCACAAAAGTCTGTGGTACCTCAGGGAACCATATTCTAAACTAAAGCAGAACCTCATTCATTCCACCCACCAATAGGTACATGGCTAGGTAGTAGCATCTGTAAAGTTTTATATTTATCCCTATCACTTTGACAAAAAGAGAGCTTTCCGATTAATGCCAAGTGTCTCTTCAGTAGTTATCTCCGGCATGAACTGAGCTTATTCCCAAATTCAGAATCACAGCACTGTAGCTGTGCTACTTAGATTACTTGTCCTATGGTCTAATTCTAAAAATTCTGTATGCAAAGTATACATTCCTTTCAGTAATTGTAATTTCAATGTTTGCTACCTAGGTAACAGACCACTCAAAAGATTCTATCCTAGGTAAAAGACCACTCAGAAGATTTTATATACAATCATTTATGAAGGAAAACTAAGATGCTTACAAGTGTTCTTCAGTATTGCAACAGCTTACTTTTGTCACAACTTGCATCCAATAACTTTCATTTTCTTTTACAGTTGACACTTGTAGGGCAAGGAACTTCATACAGTGTCAAAAAATTCAATTCTTGCCTTAAACTGCTTGGAATCTAAATGCTGCTGTACAAACTCCATAACAATTTCTGTTTACATGTTTATAAGACAACCATTTTAATACAGAACATATCTGAATTTCAACCCTAAACTTACTTTCAAGAGTGTCAGCAATTTTTTTTTAGTTTAGTCTCTTCATCCTACCTCCATCCCCTCGCTTGTTTTGCAGAGCTAGGATAATTAAAAATAATTAAATGCATTTATTTAACTATACTTGGAACTTATACTAACAGGGGTTATAAAAGATAAATCTTTTCCACTGGCTGACAGCATTCAGTACCTTGTGCCAGAGTGCAGTCCATAGCAATCAAACAGTAGCAGATCACCTCTGGAAGCTGCTTACGCAAGAATTCTTACAAAGACTTATAGGTTCATAGGTTCATAGGATGATACAAGGGTATTAGCCAGGAGGCCCTTATAAACCTAGCTAAGAATTTCACCTGTTTTCCCTGTCCAGCATGAACACAGGTGGGATCCCAGGGGTATATTTTCTGTTTCCCATCCAGTCATCCAGGTTCCGCTTAAAGAGGGGAAGTGAGGTACTCTGCTTGACATGGAGAGGAAATCTATTCCACCACCGATGAGGGAGTCATTGGGACACAAATCTATCCTGCCAACAAGTTCTATTAATGTCACAGACCAGGTTGAGACCTTGAATGCAGGTTGTGCGAGTGGAGTTTGACTTACAGATATGCAGCAACTCCATCAAAGCTGAGTCTGAGACAGCCTTGTATGCCAGACACAGGTCACCTCTGAGCAGAGGGACAGGGCTTTTAGCCTATCTGTATAGGACAGGTGTTTGAGACCCTGGATTTTCCTGATCAGGAACCTCTGTGGTCTCTCCAGCTGCTGCATGTGCTTGGCAAGGTACATGATGAAGGGGGCATTGTACTCGATAATGGGTCTGATAAGGGAGGGGTACAGGGATATTATGACCTCCTTGTTCCTGGATGAAATACCCTTACTTATGAGGTGGACCATGCAGAAAGCCTTCCATAGAATGGAGGCAACATGGTGGTCAAAGGTCAGGTTGCTATCAACCCAAGTCCCTCACTACTGGTCGCGTGCTTAGTACATTGTTATTAATGTGATAATTAGTGGAGACACCATTTCCCCCAAAGGGGATAATGATGCATTTTGTGGCACTCAGTTTGAGGCCATGCTTCTGGCACCAGTCATTAATTTGGTTAAGGCCCTCTTGGAGGATGTTCACATCACTAGGGGAATTTATGACAGTGCCCAGCTTGCAGTTATCTGCAAACTTGGTCAGCCGCAGACCACTGGTTTTGGCTTGCACCTCAGAGAAGTATATCCCAAACAGTAGAAGCCCCAAGACTGATCCTTGGGGTATGCCACTTGTTACGGGTCCACTACCAAAGGTGGCTTCCCCTATTTTGACTGAGTGGGTTCTATCAGTGAACCAGTTAGCTACCCATCTGGCAACATATGGGTTGTTGCCTAGCTGTGAGAGTTTATCTATTATGCCCAAGTGGGGAAGAATGTCGAAGGCTTTAGCTAGATCAAGGTAGGTAGTGTGCACTGTCTTGCCCTCATCCATGGCTTTGGTGACTGTTTCAAAGAAAACAACCAAGTTTAACAGGCAGGATCTCCCTTTGACAAAACCAAACTGTGTGGGATCAGACGTTTGGAGGTTGCCAATGTCCTTGTTTATAAGGTCCATCATAATGTGTTCCATGGCCTTGCAGATCAGGCTAGTTAGACTGATGGACCTATAATTGCCTGGGTCGGTGGATGCTACACCTTTGTGCAGAGGGATGACAGTGGCTGTCCTCCATTCTGCTGGGATGAAGCCAGTACACAGGCATTAGTTGAATAGAGTGCCTGGTGGTGCAGAGAGCTCTTGCCTGAATTCATGTCGGGCACAGCCAGAGATGTTGTCATGTCCCATGGAGCCTGTATTTTTTACCTTTTATAGGGCATTAATAGCCTGCTCCCTGGTGATGGCAGGAGGGGGGCAAGTGCTGGGGATGTCCTGGTTTACTGATGGGAGGCAGCGGGGTGAAGTTTTCACTGTACTTGTCTGCCAGCAGGTTGGCTATATCTATGACATTTGTGTATGTGGTATTTTTGACCACCAATTCAGAGCAGATTTGGGAGTTACCTTTGAGATTGCAGATGTATGAGAAGAAGGCCGTGTGATTGTCTTTAGTGGATGTGGCCAATTTGGACTCAAAGTTAGCCTTAGAGGATTTCACCAGTGACCTTATTTGCTTGTTCAAACAAAGGAGACATTGCTTCCAACTTGGCACCTGCTCCTTCTTGGTCCTGGACAGCAATTATTTTCCTTTTATTATAGAGTCTGTATATTACTGCTGTCCACAAGACAGGTTTACTCTTCCTTGAGGAAGATGATTTGGTCCTGTCAGATATTGCTGAGTACTTATACACACGGATTCACTAACCGCCATTGTTGTAAAAATAGCTCATGTTTCAGTTTCTAACCTGAATTTTCACCATAGTAAAGTGGAACTGACACTACTTATAAGAGTCTATCAGTAGTGATGCCTGTTTACTCACACGTACGCGCACACACACACACACACACACACACACACACACACACACACACACACACACACACACACACACACACACATTCTTGGGCAATTTTGTGAAATCCAGTCAAATTAAATTTACGCTAAATGAAAGTAAATGTTCCGCACGGCTTTCCCTGGATTTAGTGTTTAATGTGAGAATATTTTTTCTGGTGATCAGGCTCCTCATTCCATGCCAAAGGCTTAAATCACCTGAATTCCATCAGTATTTAACAGTTAGGCATTATACATCAGTGCATGTGCACTGTCTGAAATACAGTAAGATTGTTGATAGCCCATGAGTTAGACAGCTGCGAATTGTTACATAAATTAATGTCATGAAATTTTCCAGCACGATTAACTAAGTTTCTCTTGGACGAGTATATCACCTAATTATTCTACTTGTCGCAAAATAACATAGTCATAGTACCTGTGCTGATAAATGACTTTATCAAATGTCTCGTGGTTCCCAATGTCCACTTAATAACGACCAGATGTTCTTCCTGAAAATGAGGTCATACACATGTTGAGCCTGATTATTAGTTTTTAATAGTTTTATTAAAAGAAGGTGATGTAGAAAACACAAGCAAGGTTTTAATATTAAACTTCATACTCCCACCTGACAATCATTTGTTCACTACATCTATTAATTTTTTTTTGAATGTGAAGTGGAAGTTACAAAGGATATCAAGTTTGCAGTCATGTGATGAGCTGTTAAACAAGTAAGGACTGACTGAGTGGAGACAAACCTGCTAAATAAAATGAGCACCCTAATGAGTGCTAAAAGTAGTGAGACGATGAGAGTGAAAATGCAACACACACAGAAAAAAGAGAAGATTCCCTAAAAAATGTAAGCAATAAAATATTTTCTGTTCATGGCAGCTTTCAAACTCTGTTCTCTATCACTCATTGCAAGAGTATGTGACCCTGACCCAGTTTGTTCCCACATGGAAGAAAAAACATTTATCCTAGTATAACCACTACACAGCACATATAAATTCATATACCACACTGCAAGGCAGGCTAAGTATTCCTTTAAACAAAATGCTTGTGAAAAGTAAAAACTGTATAAATTAACCAAAAGTTTCCAAAAACACCTTAACTCTCAAAATATATAGAGAAAATATTACTCACATTACTTCAGTCTATACAGCTAACATCAAAATTATATCACACTTATGTGACTATGAACACTCTGCTAGGTTTACTCAACATCAGCTTACACAAAGCCAATGAAGTTCTTATAAAAGAATTGGAAGGTCCTGTTTTCTGTTGTATAACTGCTGTAAAATATTAAAATAAAGGTGTTGTGTATGTACTGTATGTTCAATAATCAAGGAAGCCCATTAGGCACGTGTTTTTTTTTCAATGTAACCTGGGAATTACTGGTCTGATTAAGTGACCCAAAGCTGCACAGTGTACAGCTAGAAAATCAGGAGATATAACTGAGGGCAACATGCTGACAATTCTCAGTAGTACCGACACTTAACAGTCTGTGATATACTGCCAGGCAATTATTACAAAGTAAAGTGCAACAGAAATGCAAACAGAAATAAATGTGTAGGTAGACATGAGCTCAATCATTTGGGCCCCCAGGCTGTGAGTTTGATATACAGTAATACATGGAAAAAAGCTTCATTCAGATGCATTAATATGCCTTTAAGTTAAAATTATTCCATGCACTAGAAAATATAAAGTGATGGCTGTGACATCCCTGCTAAGTAACCAATAAGATCATGTCGGTCAAATATTTAAGCATAAAACATTTTATCTCTACTACCTCTTAGCCAAAAAAAATAACCAGAAGAAATTGTGTTCAAGCAGCTACCTATTATAATAATCCAATTAGCATGTATGAAGAAATGGAGCAAGCAAAATGCTCTATCATACATAACAGTAAAAAATTACAACACAAAAGTATAACTGTCCAAGCACATTCCAATGGCTTTGCTAATTAAATTCTACACACTGCAGAACAATCAAAGACATTTCAAAAGCTAACCTTTCTGGTCACATGTAACAGGTATGTTGCAAGTCAGCATGTAGAAATACCAGGTAAGGGCCTTCCATCACTTCTTTCATTCTTTATTTATTTAGCAGAATGGGTTCCTCCCAGCAAACCACAGGTTGTTTAGCAGGTGAGAAAACCCTGACAGTCTAACTTATGCAACAGAAAAAAATTCCTTTGTCTAAACAAAGATACAGTATCAAACATTGATACAGTTCTGGATGGAGAACTTGATAATCAATACCAAATACACCCAAGGCATTCATTTCTGAATGATTAATGTTTTAGAACAAAATATATGTTTTGATAAACCATTCCAGAATTTAATTGTGCTTAGAAAAAGATTAACTTTTCTTAGTACTACAAATAAAGTTTTTTATTGAAATCTACATTATGGGCGGCCACGGTGGTAAAGCGGTTAGCATTGCCACCTCACAGCAAGAGGTTCTCTGGTTCAATCCTTGACTGGGATGCTTTCTGTGCGGAGTCTGAATGTCCTCCTTGTGATCACGTGGGTTTCCTCCGGGTGCTCCAGTTTCCTCCCACAGACATGTTGTAGGTGGATTGGACATTCTAAATTGGCCCTAGGTGTGAGTGTGTGCCTTCTGGGGAAGGTTGGGCACCGGGCTGGCAACTCGACACTGTAAAACTCCACTGCCAAACATGAGCAGACAGGTGATCCACTGTGCTGACCCCTAACTGGGAAAAGCCAAAAGAAGAAGAAGATTGAAATCTATATTATCTGGCTAAACACTTCTTGGACAATGAATTTCACGATTTTATAGAACCTGAGCCATGTTCTTTTTCATCATTTTTCACTTAACTATACTGTGCAAGTTTCTGAACTTTATTGTAAACAATGCAATAACTAATGAAACTACAGGTGCTGGAAACACTCACGATCCGACCCAATTACATATCAAGGGGTGACTTTAATTATCCCACTAATAACTGTGAATCATATACGGCACCAAACATGGAAGTACAGAGATTTCATTTTGTAAACACAAATTCCCTGGATCAGTTTGTCAATACCCCAAACAGGGGAGCAGACATACTGGATCTGGTCCTCACTAATATGAGACAGTGCTGCACACCCCCTAGTATAATGTCCTCTCTGGTAAGGTCAGACCCTAAAATGGTCCTCTTTGAAGTAAAATTAAAACTCAGAATGACAGCTAACCCTGGAATGTAAAGGAAATACTCTAAGGCTAACTTCCTACAATTAAGTGATACTATGCAAACCTAAACCCTGAGAACACTGCTGCCTATGCAGAATTGTTCACAGAAGCCCTATACAAGCATGTCAATAGCTGTACAGAGGCAACTGTACCCACCGTGAATAAGTAAGAACTAACTCAAAAAACAAGCCACCCTGGTGGAATCACAGCATCAACAGGCTGTATAATAAAAGAAAGAAAATCAAGGTGAGCATTAGGAGCTGTAGTGCCCAGCAGGATAAAAGCACTCTCATCAAACTAATCAAACAACTTGAAAGAGGAATAAAGTCTATCAAAGTCAAATGTGGCCTCCAAGGCCAAGGACAATCACAAGGCATTCATGAGTTATGTTTGCAAACTCAAAGGCAATACACAATTATATGCAGAGCTCATTATTAATGAAGAGACCTATTTGGAGCCAGAAGATACAGAAAACCTACTGGCAGACAGATTCAGCTCTAACTCTACCCCTCTTTCCCCCACCTACCCTTGGGAAATACAGTTAAATATATCTTTCCCAACTATCACACTAGGGAACATGTCCACACAGCTCTCTCTAAGACCAAGAACACTGCATCAATGGGACCTGACAATATACATGGTTGACTTCTGAATAGCATGAAACATGACCTATCAAACCTTCTGGAATTTCTACTTAATCACAGCCTTCAAACAGGCTTCATGCCTCACAAATGGAGAACATAGCAACTGTCTTCCTTCTGCACAAAGGTAGGCCATCTACAGACTCAGGAAACTACAGACCCACAAGTCTCACTAGTCTTCTTTGAAAAGCCATGGAAAGAATTATCATGCAAAATGATCAATAATTACATAGGAAACCTCCAGACACTAGGCCTATCCCAGTTTGGTTTCATCAAAGGCAGGCCGTGCCTACTCAGACCGGTGGATGTCTTTGAGGAGAGCACCAAAGCAATGAATGAAGGCAAAACTGTTCACACTGTCTACCTTGCCATGGCCAAGGTGCTTAACACAATACCTGACTTAAGTATTGTTATAAACTCAAGAGGTAAGGTATAAACCCTTATGTCACTCAGTGGATGGCTCACAGACAGGAACCAGGAAGTTAGAATTGGGGAGTCCACCTCTACAAAGAGGTCAGCTACTAGTGGAGTCCTTCAGGGATTGGTCCTGGGACTGCTCCTTTTTGGCATCTACTTCTCTGAAGTCAAGGCCAACATCAAGGGCCTCTGGCTGACCATATTTTCAGACAACTGCAAATTAGGAGCAGTCATAGAATTCCCTGCTGACTCTAATTTTCTCCAGGAAGGGCTAACACAGACAAATAACTGGTGTCAGAAGGATGAACTAAAACTAAATGCCAAGAAATGTATATTAGTATCATTTGGGAAGTCATCCACCCCTGGTAAATATCATATTGGCAACACACCCCTAACTGTCAACCCAGTAGTCAAGAACTTGGGGATAAATATAGACAGTAATCTAGCTTTGACCATCACATGTCTATTGTAGTGAGGAAATCATTCTGTTTTGCAACTTATAAACAAAGGTATGACATCTAGGTCCAAAGTGGTCATTGTTCCACTGTATTCAGCATTCATCACACCTATCACTGAGTACAATGCCCCCTTTGGTATGTACCTAACCCAAGGTGACCAACATCTCAGTTTTTCTAGGACAGTCCCAGTTTGGAAGTTTCTGTCCCAGAATCCCAAACATTGTCCTTGGGACACAGTTTAGACCACTCAGTCTGAATGGTGACTTGGCTTCCCAGGGTGGCCAGTCCCCCTGCTTTCCCATCCTAAGCAGCTCTGAGGATTTTGCGATTTTTCAGGGATGCCATTGGGTATGCGTTAAGGTTGGATTCCTTCACCCTGGTAGGATCCTTCCAGGCCCTGCCACCATCAGTCAGTCATTCCCTCAAGGACTTCTGTCATGGGGGGTTCTGCTTGACCCCACTCACCCAGGCAGGAGCTCTTCAGGCTCTGTACCCATCTGCCTGACACTCCCATACTGATTTCTTTCAGGGCCAAACCCTACACTCCTCCCCTTCGACCTGGTCAAGAGACCTTCCCCAGCTGTGGCCCCCCATGTCAGGGAACTCCGCCTCCTGCATGACTCCTGCAGGCTGCCAAATCATGCCAGATCACTCATGTCCTTGGACCTTTTCAGGGGAGCTTCCCTCTGATCCCCTCCACTCCTCTGGAACTCCCCTCAGCAGCTGAGGGGCAGATACACTCTCATGATGGCTTCAGAGTCCCCCTGCTTTCCCATCCGGAACAGCTATGGGTACTTTGAAATTTTTCAAGGATGCTGTCGGTTATGGGGTGAAGTTAGATACCTTTGCCCCAGCAGAAACTCTCCAGGTCCCACTGCTGTCTACCCTAGTGCTCCCTTAAGGACTTCCATTGTGGGAGCTTTGCTTGACCCCCCTCATTCAGGCAGGAGCTCGCCCAACCCTGCCACTATCTGCCTCTCTCCCACTTCCAGACTCCAGTCCCAGAGGAGGCATGGTCTATACCCCCTCACCCAGGCGAGATCTGTCCTGTACCATTCACTTTCCACCTCTCTCTCCCTTCCAGACTTCCATCAGGACTGACCCCCTCTGGAGTTCCATTTCTACCCAGGAGAGAGAGCTCTTTTCCAGGGTTACATATCTCCTAACTGCTGCTAAATCATACAGTGTCATGCATGCTCTTGGAGCCTCTCAGGGGATCTTCCCAGCCTTATGGAACTCTGCTGGGCCACAAAGCCTCAGACAGTCCCTCATTCAGACATCCATGACACTGGTTCTCCACTTTGCCTTGCACCTAGGGCTTTCAAGAAGATGGCCCTGGGACCCCCATCTCTGCAATTTTTGTGGTACACCTCAGTCTCTCACCCCCACGGTGCTGGGGCCAACAAATATGCATTGCTTCAAGCATCCTGGCATGTGGCCTCTTGCCTCCTGGGTGGTGCTATTCACAGAGTGGCATACCCATAGTGCCTGGTGAAGGACGGGAGGCCAACCTGCCTGCCCTGGTGCGAGATTACATGGCTAACCAATCTCCACTCCCATGGAGGCTGGGAGAATGGGATGCAGGCCTGGCTTCCTGGGGTGGCCCTCAAGTGTCCCAGTTTAAGTCCGGTAACAAAATGGTCACCTTGACCTAACCAGGAACATCCAGCAACTGGAACATCCACAGAGGTTGTGTACTAAAAGAATACTGGGCATAAGTAAAATGTCTTATGCAGACTGGCTCAAAACCCTATTCCTGTGTTCTATCTCCTACAAGCTGTTGAGGGGAAATCTATGCCTAGCACATGAGACATTGCTGGATTCCACCCTGATGGACTTCCTGCATACCAGCAAAACAAACAGAACCAGAATTACCCATGCTAAAGACTTAAATCTTGCCTGTTATATAAATAGGACCTGCTGGAGAGACAGATATGTATCCCAGAGATTACCCCATCTCTGGAACAGGATCCCCAGCCATGCGACGCAGAGTTCCTTCCTTACCCATTTCAAGTGTAACTTGGACAATTGGATGGGAAACAGGAGATTTATCCCTGACTTGGCACCTACGTCTCTAATGGACACAGAAAGCATGTAAATGGTTCATCTCCTAAGTGCCTGCTTACACTTACCAAGGGTAACAGAACTTGTCAGAGATTTGAGATGCATGGTTAGGCTTAAAAAGGCTCCAGCGGTCATTAGCCCAGTAGACATTATGAACCTATGAATTATGTCTACAAACAAACAATTAACCTTGAATCTCTGTGACTGATCAAGGAATCCCTGAGAAGGCACTCAGCAAAGTGCAAGTGTCAAATGACTGTTCTTAAAATCAATTTCCATGTGACTTCTGATATGGAGACAGATATAAATCTCTCCAAGCACAATATGCATTGGCACATTTCCTTAGTCTGCTAGCTGCCTGGGTCCTTTTACTGTGATGTGATACATAAAGGAGCCAACAATGAAAGCTTTTATATTCAAAGCTGAACGGAAAAGCCTAGCCACTGCAACTTGGAATGTTCAGTTATAACGAAATGAGAGGAATAGTATGTAAGCTGCCTTAAAGCAATCACAAACCACTGCAGTCAAATGTCCTAATAGTTTTCTGACTTCTGGGCATCTTCTAAAGTTATGTATTACACCTATATGAATTCTGTTATATCCTATATCTATATATGTACTAGTCTTGTTTGTTTAGGGCATTTTTTCACAATGTAAATGGCTAAGTATTGTTCGTACAGTCATCAGCATGCGTTCATGACAGGTTATGTAACTTCTATAAGAAAATAAATAGATTGCAATTGATCATCTTGCTGGAAGCTTAAAAATAACCTCAGAAGAAAAAGCAAATGGCAAATATGAAAACATTGAGTCAATTTTATTTATTGTTTTAGTATTTTTTCCTCACAATCTCATATTGAATTTTCCAAATTAAACATTTTAAACCCAAAAATGTACATTTTTTCACATTTCTGTTAACACTGTAATTTATCTATATATATATATATATATATATATATATATATATATATATATATATATATATATATATATATATATAAAATTATATCCACATAACTCTAGTGGCTAGCCTTAAATGAAAGCAAAATCACATTTTATATAGTATATGTGTGTATGTGTATGTGCATGCAGGTGTTTTGCGGAACACTGGGGCATGCTGAGAGGAAACTTTATTCAAAATTTCAAACTGAATAATCACAATTAAATTTTGAAATTTGCATGTTTATACTATGGTGGTGCTGCGATAGCATTGTCGCCTCACAGTATGACATCGTCCTGTTCGATTCTCAACTAGAGCGTCTACTGTCTGGAGACATGCATGAATGGGAGTACCTTCGTTGAAGGTTGTGCATCAGAGCTGGCAACTCAGCACGTAAAAATCTACTGCCAATCATTAGCGGACCGGAGTTCCACTGTGGCGACCCCTAATCGGGAAAAGCTGAAAGACACAAACAAATACTATTTCACCTGTATCTGTGTATATGTCATTTGGCATTTTTAAGTGCTGCTTTGATGTTTGTTTTTATTTTGTTACATAAATGACAGCTACATCTAAAATAATAGATTTTTCTGTCTATGACCCTAGCCCCCAAGCCCTTCAAACAGTTACAGCTATGAGATCATTACCAGTAAACTATTTAGATCTTATTGGTTGCATTTCCTATACCACTGCAACCATATTTCCAAAGGGTGTGCTTTCAAACTCCACAAACGCAGTACTCCTTATTTAATAGAAACAGTCACGTGTGCTCATAAACTTATTTCAAACACCAAATGTAGAGGGAGGTAACATATTTAACACTGTTTTGTCTGACAGGCCTCTCCTACAAGCATTTAGAATACTGTTTTAGAATCACAGAAACAAGCAGCGCAGATTGTTTAAATTATATTTTAGTTTACTTTTTAGTATTTTGTATGAGCTACAACTACTTATTATAGTTTCATAGGTTGTTAATAGGCTAGCGACCTCACAAGCCTAGCCACGCACGCCAGACAATTTCAATCCCAAGTATCTTAGGCATTTGTATGGGGGGGGGCAAGATAATAGGGAGGTAACTAAAGATTTGTATAGGGAGCTAGTTAGGTTAATACTTTTCTTATTAACAGCCTTTGTCCATAAAGAACATGGTGTCCAGATTGGGAGTAAATTTACAGTTCCCCATTCAGTTGTCATGGCTTCATTTGAATATGGTCAGGGATGAACTCTGCTTTACATACATGGGAAGCCTATTCCAGTGTTATGGGTTACTCTGGGACACATATCTGTCTCTCCAGCATATTCTGTTTAAATCACAAGACAAGGGGAGTTCAGATTCCTGGATTTAGTGTTCCTGGTGCAGATTGTTTTGTGCATGTGCAACTGCTCAGTCAAGGCTGGGTCAAAGAAAGCCCTGTAAATGAGGAAAAAATACCCTCTCAGCAACCTGTAGGAGAGGGAATAGAGAGACAGATTCTTTAGGCAATCAGTGTAGGACAGGGTATTCATGCCCTAAATTTTCCTGGTGAGAAACCTTTGTGGGTGTTCCAACTGTTGCAAGTGTCTGGTTAGATACAAGCTGAAGGGAGCATTGTATTCAATGACTGGCCTGATAAGGGCAGAGTAGACTAATACTATAACTTCCTTGCACCTGGATCCCATACCCTTATCTATAAGTTAGGGGACATAGAGAATGATTTTCTTACTGTCTTAGCTACATGTTGGTCAAAGGCCAGATTGCTGTCTACTTATGTTCCCAGATCCTTCACTACTGGGTCAAATGTTAGGAGTATTTTATCAATGGACGTAATTAACTTAAGTTGACAGTTTCTCAAAGGGCATTATAATGCATGTTGGCATTGGGTTTTAAGCCATGGTTTTGGCACCAGTCATTTGTCTGTGTTAAGCCCTCATGCAATATGTTGGTATCTTGGGAGGAAGCTATAACAGCTCCCCAATTTACAGTCATCTGTGAACTTGGTGAGGCAGAGGCCTTGAACATTAGCCTTGACTTCCAAGAAGTAGATGCCAAATAGGAGTGGGCCCAGCAAGGAGGTACTCCGCTGGTGAACTGTCTCTTGGTGGAGATGGTCTCACCAATCCTGGCTCTTGGTGCCTGTCTGTGAGCCGCCTGTCAATCCAGCAAGTTATGTAGGGATTTATGCCTGGCTGAGAAAGCTTGTCAACAATGCCTGAGTGGGGTATTTTATCAAATTCCTTGGGTAGGCCAAGATACACAGTATGCACTGTTTTACCCTCATCCGTTACCTTGGTGACCCTCTCAAAGAAGACTACCAGTTTAAGTATGCATGACCTTCCCTTAACAAAGCCAAATTGAAATAGATTCAGTGTCTGAAGGTTGTAAATGTCCTTGTTTATCATTTCCATGATAATTTGTTCCATGGCTTTGCATATTAGGCTTGTTAGACTGATGGGTCTGTAGTTCCCTGGGTCAGTTGATGGTCAGCCCTTGTGGAGGAGAATGACTTTTGTGGTCCTCCATTCACTTGGAAAGGAGTCTGTTTCAATGCTATAGTTGAAGAGTGCCTTATGTGGTCCTGATAGGTCATGTTTTAGATTGTTCAAGAGGCAAATTGGGATGTTGTCAGGACTGACAGAGGTGGTTTTCTTGGCTTTAGCAAGTGCTGCCAGCACCTGGTCCATGCTAAGAGTTGGGAGTAGTATGTCAGAGGGGATTTAACCTGATGAAGATGGAGAGGAGTGGGGTGGCTGCTGTTTGAGCTCAATTTATCATCAGATTTGCTATGTCACCCTAATCAGTGAAGATGGTGCTGTTCAACACCAGTTCAGCACACTGCTGTATGTTAACTTTTAAGGTTCCAGACATAGCTGAACAAGGTCTTGCAATTGTCCTTAGTTTAGGAGGCTATCTTGGCCTTATGCTTGTCCTTATTGGACTTAATTAGATCTTTTAGCTTCTTGTTTAGTTGTATAAGAGAGCACGTATTTTAAGGGAGCTGCTTCTCCCAGTTTTGGCCATGAATTTTCTTCTTTTATTATACACCCTGTTTAGGTAAGGATTCCACTAGTGGGGTTTGTTTTTAGTGTTTGTTTTGGGTTTACTTCAGGTAGGTACTGCAACCTCTATGCAGCCATTCAAATGTTTGTATAGGGACTCCGTGGTATCAGGGGTAGGAGGGACCCTTTAATTTTGAAACAACTGTCACTTAATAGGATGTAGTTTGCCTTAGAATAGTTCCTAGCTGTTACTAGTTTAGCTGAGTTTTCTGGGTTGATTTTTACTTCAAAGGCGATAACTTTGTGATCCGACATTATTAGTAAGGACATTTATTTATTGATTTATTTATTGCATTTGTTTACCAGGATAAGTCCACTGGGCCTATAAGAGTCCATTTTCAGTGGAGGCCTGGGGAGAAAAGCTCCAACAAGATACAGAAAAAATATAAACATTAATTAGTACAGAAGCAGAAACAGTGTTACAGATAGTAAATATAGTAACATATACAGAATATATACATAAAAGCAGGAACCTAGTTTGTTTGATTACAGCAATATATACAGAAAATATACATTAAAGCAGAATTCAATTAATTCAATCAGATTTGTATAAACAGAGATCACTATTATTGTACTAGAATAAACAAGTGAAGATAAAAATAAATATGGAGAAAATATCATCAGTCACTAGTAGCAGAAGACATAGGAGTTTAGTAATCATATAAGGAGAGTGAAGAGGTTAGGTTATAGAGCAGGAACATAGCCAGGAAGGGTTGAGATGATTTTTCAGCATTTGTTTGAAGGTGGTGGTGCTGCCTATGTTTCTTATAGAAGGCGGAAGTGAGTTCCATAGTTTGGCGATGGTTAAGGCATAGAGGAGTTGACCAGCAGGTAAGGTGGGCTTATCTACTTTTAGAAGTAGATGATTTTCAGATCTTAGATGCCTGCTGGAATGGTATTTGGCAAGTAGAGTTGAGAGAGCAGGACAGTCTGTGGGTCTGTAGATTATTTTGTGCACATTAGTTACGTGCATGAATGAGAGATGGTGTGGGAGTTCCAGCCATCCTGTTTCAGTGACTTACAGTGGTGGGATGAGAATGTGGCCTTGGTGGTAAATTTTGCTATTCTGTTGTAACACATAGCAAGTTTGGATTTTGTAGAATTTCAGATATTAGTGAGGAGAGGGGCACCATAAAGGAGAGAGGGTAATAAAAAGGTAGTTGCAAGGGTTTGTCTAGCAGAGAGGCTAAGAAAGTGTTGGTGCCTGTAGAGCATACCAAGCTTTTGGTGTGTTTTTTTGATGTTATTGTTTATGTGTAGGTCAAAGTTAAGGTTTTCATCTATAATAATGACTAGTAATTTAGTGTGTGGGACAACTTCTATAGTGGTATTGTCTTGGGCTTGTATAGTGAAGAGTTTTTTATCAAATGGAGTGGTTTTCCTAGGATTAAAAATTACTAGTTTAGTTTTTTTGGATTTAGGGCAAGATGATTGTTAAGCATCCAAGATTCAGTAGATGTGAGGGCATTCTGGGTAATTTTCTGGAGTTCAGAGTTGGAATTTGCAGTGCATATTATTGTAGAGTCATCAGCATACTGGATTACTGAGCATTGTGGGAGAGTGGTGTGAAAGTTGTTAATAAAGATGCTAAATAAGAGAGGACCAAGTATGGAGCCTTGGGGTACCCCTGTTGAAGTACTGAGGAAGGGAGAGTAAGACTGTTGCCATTTGGTCGATTGCTGCCTATTGGAGAGATAGCTGTTGTACCATTGTAGGGTAGGGGGAGAAATCTGGAGGGTGAATAGTTTAGAGAGTAGGATAGTGTGGGAAATGGTATCAAAAGCTTTGGACAGGTCAAGGAAAAGTGAAGCAATTATTTTACCAGAATCCCATGCCCGGTTAACTGTATCAAGGAAGGATAGGAGGGCAGTAGTCATGCTGTGTCCTTGTCTGAAACCATGCTGAGTGGGTGATAACATTTGATTTTCATGCAGGTGGTTGAGGAGTTTGGCGTGGATGCATTTTTCCAGTATTTTAGAGAGGGGTGAGAGAATTGTTATGGGTCAAAAGTTTGTGGTGTTTGTGTTGGTGCCACCTTTGTGTAAGGGAAGAATGAATGCTTTTTTCCAGATGTCCGGGACAAGGGAGTCTTTAATTGATCTGTTAATGAGTATACTGATGGGATAAGCTATAGTTTGCTGCTAGCTGCAGGAAGTGTGAGGGTAGACTGTCAGAGGACAGGGTACAGGGTTTTAGCTTAAGTAAAAGTTTTTTTATTGTGCTGGTGGGTATGGGGGAGAATTTTAGGTTAGGGTTAAGTATGTTTATGTGTGGGAGGGTAGCTGCAATGCTCTTTTTTTGTTGGCAAGTACCAGATCTAGTATGCTCGATCCTCTAGCTGGAGGATGCACTATCTGTACTAGGGTGTTTGTGTTAATAAAATCCAGGAAGCATTGTGTCTGTGAGTTTGAGGCAGTGTACATTTCCCAGTTTACAGAGGGGTAGTTATATCATCCATGAATATGGTGTTAAGTGGATGGTAAGCACTTCTAGTAAAGTTAGGTAAGAGTCATGAAACTCTAGGAGCAGGGACAGTGACCTGTAGCTAGCCATGATATGGTTAGGGACCGTATCTATGGTAACTTGCACTTGCATGAGCTCCATGGTATCAGCCTGCTTTACCAACCTAGAGATATGTTTGTTGCTAACATAGATCGAGACACTTCCACTTTTGTCCCCTGTCTGTGCTGTTGCTAGTCTAAATGTGTGGAAGGCTATGCAGCCTTGCACTACTGGAGTACTTTCTATGGCTTTAAACCAAGTCTTGGTCATGGCACAAATGTTTACATTCTCCAGAGTGAGGAGGGCTTGAAGGGTATGGAATTTTTTGTTGAGGCTACTTGCATTCAGCAGTAACACCTTAAGGTTGCTTAGAGACTTTTCAACTATATTGGTAGTTTTGTCTTTATGCCATTACCTAAAAAAAGGAATGAAAGGGCTGGATAGAGTTTTAACCAACATCTGAAAGCCTAGGGGGAACAGTTGCGGCCCATCATTGGCAAAGCAATGTGGTCTGTTGACCATGTCTTCTCATGCTGACAGATATTGAATCCCCATGGAGTGACACCAGCAACTAAGCCAGTTATTAAAATCAATAATTTTATCTTCGTACTTTAGCATCGTCCTTGGTGAATGTAAAATGCTATTCAGTGCTAGGCTTGTACATATCTGTTACACATATTCCAAGAGATCCATTATGTCTCTTTTCATATAGTCTGCTGAGGTACAGCTTAGGTAATTTACACCCACATGGACTATGATAGAACCATACTGGTACCTGTGGTGCAGTGACTTGAGTATGTACATGATATTGTGGATCCTGGCTCCAGATAGGTAACTAACAGTTATCTTCTCCTTGTCTAACCTGGTGTGTGTTGCACAATGCAGTCTCCAATGATGAGAGCATTAGGTAAAGTATATGCTTGCCTTGTGGGAGACCATTGGACGAAGAGATTTGGGAAGGTTTCTTTTAAGCTCTTCAGCTAAATACATGTGTGTGTGTGTGTGTGTGTGTGTGTGTGTGTGTGATGAGTGGTGTGTGAGCGATGTAGTCTTGTTATTCCTGACAACATTGTTTGTGTGTGAGATTTTTACCTCCAAAGAAGTTGTGTATTTACATCTCTCACATACTGTGTTATTTTCTTTAATAATTAACATGCTGTCTGATAACATGAGACAACTGCCACATTGCCGTTGGATGCCCAAATATAACAAGCTAGCCACAGAGACATATGGAAATTGCATAGCCATGTTGTTCAGTCCTGTAATAGGGTGGGATGTTTAGGATTAAGGATTGGGTTTTACAGGGGTATCCCAGTATAGTTTTTAGGGTTAAGGGCAAGATGTTATATAGTGCTAGAATATGGTAGTCCTATTCTATATGCAAACTAGTTTCTGGGGTAAAGGGCAAGATGTTATTGCTAGAATATGGTAGTGCTATTCCATGTGCAAGCTAGCTGCTCTAAATTTAATTCCCCACAATGCCACACAATTTGACAGTTTTCAGATTTATTCCTAACTGTATAGGTAAATTTTACTATGTCGGCATAATGATTGTAACAGGCCTCCCTGACCATCACACAAAGAGTAAATAAGTATCCTGTGGACTTTTTTATGTTGTATGACGTTTGCTCAGTATAGATGTTTTATTGCATGACTTTTTTTATAAAATTGGTTTTATGCAAGAAATAAAAATGTAGTTTGATGAAGTCATAGATTATTCAAACTGCAAAGGTAATTATTCTGAATTATTAAGTCAGCCCGTATGTAAAACTTTTACTTTTCTTGTGTTATAGAATAGTCAAGACAGTGCTGTTATGTCTGTTTTAGAAATAAAAAGACATCAAAAACAATCAGATCATTGAACTCCGCAATTAAAAAAATTAAACTATCAGGTGTTAGCCAACTGTGCTGCATTAACAGTTTCTCCCATTATTTAAGCAGATATAGGCTGGAACCAAAAGTCCAGCATTTCTCAATATTCCATGGTTTGATATTAGCAATGATTTATAATGTGTGTGTGTGTGTGTGTGTGTGTGTGTGTGTGTGTGTGTGTGCGCGTGTGCGTTTGCGTGTGCATGCGCGTGAGTGTGCGTGTCTGCATGTATATACATATGCATGTATGTGTGTTTACTTTAGGCTGCCATTTTCCATAGTAGTCATACAGTCTTTTTGCTAGCATAAGAAGGGGGAAACAAGAGCCAAGAATCACAACTTGGAGAGAGATAAAAGACATCTGTAATGCTCTGAGAGCAATCTACCATTCTGGCCAATAAGCACAGAGCATCCATTATAGGTATAAGCTTTCACACACTTATGCAATATGAAGCACAGTTTTAGACCTTCCCCCAGATGTTTCTGGGGTGAGACATCGGGCCAGATTCCAAAAGACTTGTTCTCAGTGTAAGTGACTTAGGTGTAAGCCTGCCTTGAATCCGAATGACTTGTTCTCAGTGTAAGTGACTTATTTTGGTGTACAATTTATCTGTAAAGCAGACTTACAATGATACCAGATTCCAAAATACTTTTTCACAGTGTAAGTGACTTTCTAGCAATGGTGTATGCCATGAACATGGACATATTTCAGCCATGGTGTATAATTATTCACAACTTATATTTTTTTTGTTCCTGCTTTGCAAACAGAGCATCAACAGGATACAGGAGCATTTGTCAGCAATTAGAAATACAAAAAAGATGTGTTAGACAATTTTATTATATTTAACAGGATATTCTTTTTTAGATCACATTATACCCAAAATAAACACTACTACACTTGATTGAATTGTCATTGAAGAAACCTCATCTAATAAACTACTGGCTGTATAATATATACCTAGCTAGAGTTTGATCTACACACAGAACAAAATGCTGCTGCAGAAATTTACAATGAAGCCTAACAAATTATAGAAAGCCGGGGCATTCCTCACATATAAAGTTGTCAATGCAAGTTTGTGCACATATCCTAACTGGATTCTCATTTCTTCTGTGGCATAAACTTGCACAGGCTAATAATGCAACCTCTTGTTTTGCCACTGGCTACCACTGTAAAACCCATCACTACAAATCTCTGAATTACATTTAGTGGCTACAGTTTAACCAACACCAAACTATTGTTCACTTATCTTTTGCTTACAAAGACCTACATCCCCCACTCTCCATCTGTATATGGTACCATTGAACTCTTAGCATTGGTAAGTCTGAAAGCAAATAAGAAGGCTCTTAGTTTCTTACTTTTATCAGTAAAGTTTGTCAAGTGTATTCCACTTTAGCAATTGTAAATTAGTGTAAGAAGTTATATCATCACCAGTTAAATTCTTATTGATATTCTTTTTTAACACAACACCTTTATTTGCATTTTGGGAATAAAAACAAATGATTAAGTAACATACACATGCATTCCAGTTATACATAAAAGGATTAAAATTAGCAATCATACAATACTTGTGAAGACTGGTGTGGCATCATCTCTTAACACTTATTCATTTACCATAATCTTCATCCTGCTCATCACGTCTTCATATATCAAATGGTGCCATACATTTATAAACACCAAACTAACTCACATTGATTCCTCCCACTCATATCTTCTGGCTTTATCAATTAGGGGTTGCTACAGTGGAACAATTGTCTGCAGAACGATTGGCAGTGGAATTTTACTGTGTTGAATTACCATTCAGGTGGCCAACCTTCCACAGGAGGCACATATGTGCACACACTTACACCTAGGCCCACTTTAGAGTGTCCAATCCACCTGCATTATGTCTTTGAGAGGAAACTGGAGCACCTGGAGGAAACCCATGCGACTACAGGGAGGACATGCAGACTCCATACAGAAGGCACCCCAGCCAAGAATCGAACCGGAGAACCTCTTGCTGTGAGGCAGCAACATTAACCGCTGCACTACCACAGCCACCTGATTCCTCCCTCTCACTACTACAAGATAATATAGTAGACATCTACATCATATATCTGTCAACCCATTTCATTTTCATGAAATCAGCTCTTTGTCATATATTTAATAATCATTTAAATTGCACATCAGAATTACTTATAGTCATCCACCTTAAGGTAGTATATTGTTGTCAATAAGGGGGGATATTTCAATAAAATCCTACCCTTAAAACCATCCATACTCATTCAACAGGTAAAATTGAGTACCTGGCCTTTTATCCAAAGATACCTCCATTGCTAGGGTGTCAGCTCATCTATCCTGCCAACTTAAAATTATGTATTATATAGTTAAGATGAAAAAACATTTTTAATCAACACATAATTGTTATTAACTGGTTTAAATAATTAAGATGACTAGTGATGTAAGCCAATTAACATTCTTTGTAGATCTAAATTGCAGTGGTACAGCGGTAGCATTGTTGTCTCACAGCAAGAGGTTCTCCTGTTCGATTCACGGCTGGAGTGCCTTCTGTGTGGAGTCTGCATGTCCTCCCCGTGGTCGAGTGGCCTCTGAAAGACATGTGTGAATAGGCGTGCCTTCGCTGAAGGTTGGACATTGGGCTGGCAACTTGGCACCATAAAAAATCTACTGCCAATCATTAGCGAACCGGAGTTCCACTGTGGCGACCCCTAACCGGGAAAAGACAAATAACAACAACAACACTCTAAATCATTACTTTGCCTTGTAAAATGAGTGCTTGCAGCTTACCCTCCCTTGCAAAGTACATCAGATTCTGTTGTATAATTTTCACCAACTGATGTATTGTACAGAATTCCTTTAAGACTGACTTATTTGAGCTGCTCTCTGTCCATCTCAAGTTAGACAAGGGTCCAATATGCATTAAGCTGAAAAGTTTTAATCTTTTAAATAGCATCCTTCCTCAAAATCTTTCTGGCATCTAGTATAATTGTTTTCTGTAATAGAGCAAGTGATCTATTTGTTGACATAGCCACATCTAGTTTTACCTGAATTTCCTTATTATATTGCATATCTATATGAAATGTAAAATCTTCGCAGTGCAGAGAACAGAATTATGCAGATTACTGGGAGAGAGGAGAATCTTAAATGTAGTATAATATTAGAAATACTGGGCAGTTCAGAACTTTAGCAGCATATGATGCGCTAAGAAAAAGTTACTAAATTACTATTTAAAAGTTGTGCATTAAACACTGATTAACCAAAATTATTCAACTTCACATAGTTATGAGCACCAAAGTAACAACTAAGAAACTACATAAATGAACCACTGTTGCTCACTGAATTAAAAATTATTAATTACAGAGTGGATGGGAAATGTCCTTTCATATGAAGCTCCACAAGGTCTCCTCAATACTCTTTTTCTTAAATTTTCCTACATTAATGGTAAAGCATATACCAAAAGCCCTCATTTATTCACTCATTATGCTGTGTTGAGACCTATGCAATACCACTATGCTAATATTTCTGTATAGTACTTTGCTGTTTTATAAAACTGCGGTGGTGGTGCTGCGGTAGCGTTGTCGCCTCATAGCAAGACGTTGTGCCATTCGATTCTCAGCTAGTGTGTCTTCTGTGTGGAGACATGCGTGAATGGGCATACCTTCATTGAAGGTTGTGCGTCAGGGCTGGCAAACTCGGCATGTAAAAAATCTACTGCCAATCGTTAGCGGACCGGAGTTCCACTGTGGCGACCCCTAACCGGGAAAAGCCGAAAGACACAAACAAACTTTGCTGTTTTATAAAGAAACTTTGCTGTAATACTGCCAGAATCAGTTAGTTTACTGCAAAGCTGGATATTACGTGCTGTGTACCCACACACTGCAAAAAAATGATGGCATAATATGTGTAAGCTGTTTATATTAATCATACAATTGCTGTATTATTGTAGATTACACATCGGCCCAATCAGCAAGTCTACAATTACTATACTATTTGCTGTGTCTTGCTATTGGTGTATAATTCCTATATTAATTATGTATTGCCAACTATCCTCTGTGGAGATCTTTCTGCCTGAAACTGTACTGAAAATGAGACGCCTCAGATAGCTATTCCCAGTTAACAAATTCTAGTAAGATAAAGAGAGAGATCATAAAAAAAACAGCCAGTAGTGCAGCGTTTCTCTTTACAGCATACTATAAGCAGACATAAAGAAGTTACATTGGTTTGAGTACACTCAAAAGAAGAAGAAGAGATTTTTCAGATAACAGGTGGAGATATTCATAAACACAGCATGTACCTGCATAAATGCATTCTGTGTACTTTGTTTAATATGTCACCATTCATTACCATAATTTATAGACATGGATCATGATAACAAGCAGCAGCATACAGACGACTATCAACCTGTGTAAATGGCATAGAGGTGTGCATAACGCACAGTGGTGTACTATTTACATTAATACTCCTAAGCGGGGGGACTCAAAGTGTAGTATGTTGCCTTGTGTGCTTTCCTCTGTTATGCTGTGTTGCCTAACTGCAATTCATAAAACTATTTAATTCATAAGCCATGGCAGTGGATCTAGGACCATTACCATATTATAGTAAGGGTGATCTAGTGCTGTTGGAGCTCTCATTGGCAGGATCTCAACATCATCACTGTATGGTGGTGAAAGGTGTAGTTGTGTCTGTACCCCTTGGAACTTCATTGTTGGGTAGGATTTTTCCCTACAGTACAATTTTTTAAATTCAGCACTGTTATATTTCTCAGCTCTGGTAACTGAACAACACATCAAAAGGGAAGGGGGGATAAGTGTTGTCACAAGCACTGTACTATATGCAGGCACACGGTTCAAGTCCCATAAGTTACCCAGATGGAATCGTCTATACACAGCTGGTGCAAGGTTTTTGAATTATATATGATCCTGAGAGGTTATTTGTATGATGTGTACCTCTGTGCACAGAGTTGTTCTATGGCTACACAATGAGGTAAGACTATGTACGAGGTACTATGAATCTTCTACACTTGGGTATGCAGTTGTACTGTGCACTGACTCCACTGCATGGCACACAATGTTTATTAGTAGTGCCTAGGATCACTACAGTATGAATTTATAGTGTATGAGGAATTAGCTGCATGTAGACTTCAGGCTCTAGGTCTGAATTTTTTTCAGCAGTTACATATCCCTATGGTTTGTGGTTACACCCGTGCTCCATGAAGATGTAAACTGAGATACTCTACCAGCAAATGTTCTGGAGGAAGGCTAAGTGAGTCTTAACAGTCTAGATCTAGCTTTGTAAAAGCATATAAAATTAAATATAAATGGAATAATTTTACAAAAACCAAATGAGCAGCACTTGACTAATAAGATATGGAAGGAGCAAACTGACTTACTATTAAGCACATAGAAAGCCATCCAAGCTGTACCCGGTATAGAAACATCTATATATAAAGACTACCAAACCCAATATATGAGCAATATCAGGTGGTAGAAAGAAATAATCTGAGCAGTAATGATCCAATAATATGAACATTTATCTTTATAGTGAGTATACTCAAAAAAATATATTCTCCTTCATAAGGCACAGTGTTTAAGGAATATCATGGTACAGAACTCAGCAGTGTATCCTGTTCCCAGTGATAGGCTGATGGTCTACAACATGCCTTGTAAAATACCCAAAGTAAATCTTTATATACATCTAGATTTATAATGTTTGAAAATGTCTGCACTTGTATAGCTGGGTAGCAGCTGTACAAATACTTCGTGTAACTACATTTTTAAAAAAGGCTGCATTGGCAGCCAATGTGCTGCTACAGTGAAATCTAACCATTCCAGTTAAACTTTGGTTGCATTTTTTATAGCAAAAGATAATGCAGACAGACAATTACTTGGTCTATTTAGTAAATTAATTATCCCATTTACCTTTTGTAAATGATGCAAGCAGCTTCTTATGGAATGTTGGCTAAATATTATTGATATTATAATACAGATTTTCATTTATTATATCAATCTCTCTTTCGGGGCGGCCACGGTGGTGCAGTGGTTAGCACTGCTGCCTCGCAGCAAGAGGTTCTCCAGTTCGATCCTCGGCTGGGGTGCCTTCTGTGTGGAGTCTGCATGTCCTCCCTGTGGTCGCGTGGGTTTCCTCCGGGTGCTCCGGTTTCCTCCCACATCCCAAAGACATGCTGCAGGTGGATTGGACACTCTAAATTGGCCCTAGGTGTGCGTGTGAGTGTGCCTTCTGTGGAAGGTTGGGCGCCGGGCTGGCAACTCGACACCGTAAAACTCCACTGCCATTCAATGTGCGGACAAGGTGATCCGCTGTGGCGACCCCTAACCGGGAAAAAGCCAAAAGAAGAAGAAGATATCAATCTCTCTTTCACACACACTAACCAGAGTCTACTTCAATACCTTTCCTTCCTATATATCATGATATGCAGACTTGTTTCTTCTTTTCTTCTCTCTCTGTTTCTCATATTGTACTCCTCCAACAAATACCAAAGAAGTTCTATTTTAATCAATTAAATTTAGCACACTTCACACTCTGTATAGTAGTTACTTCTGAGTTAGTTGTATTTATTTCACATATGTGTTCCTTCAGTTCTTCATTGTTTTTAATATTCTTGGTGTTAATTGTCCACCTACAATGTGATTATTATTAAATAAAAGAAATCCGAAGAAAAAAAAAACAGTTGATCAATTGTTTCAATGGTTTAAATCTTTCATTGCTGGCAGTACCTGTGTCATCTGTGCACAGCACAGTTTACAAAATTCTCTCATCTTGTTCCCTCTGGAGGGAAGAAAGATAAGAAACCGCACAGATTTGTTCAAAACCTTTCAAAGACAATTATTAGGCATAAAGGGGAGATCTGCTCTTAAAGATCCATGTCCTTGTTGAAACTTATATATGATCCTTTACACATTCAAGCAAACATCCATTTAACTAAGGTGACCGTAAATAAAAGTATTTTATCATTATGATAATTCAAATCTGTGGAAATGATAAGCTCAAAAGAGATTCCAGTTACAATTTTCAAGTACCAGACAAGGGCTACCCAGTGTATTAGAGACCTCAAATAAAAGATTTCCTTCAAGAACTGTTTCATGGCAATGTGAAACGCTGTAAAAGAAAATGAAGGTATCCACAGAAATATGGCTGAAAAATGTACATTTATAGAAAGCAGGACAAGCTAGCATTACATAAAGTAGTAAGATACTACAGAATCTATGGGCAGTGAACTAAAAATAGGGTCCATTGTTTTAATCTGATCAATATAAATAGGTATGTTATTTTCTGGTGATCAGTATTTTAGGTTATTTTAATATAGACACCACCTCTCTGCAGAAAATGAGGGTTGTTTTGTATCAGCAGGAGATCCTCCGAGCTATCACGCCTGAGGATTGGATGTAGAATTCTGCTTTCCATTTGTGTTAACAAGGTACTGTAACAGGCAGTATCACACCATTTCTGTTAGAAGATTAAATCATGAGTGTGGCCAGCAAGTGGCTATAAGGCAGAGATTTGTGGGGGGGGGTCTCTCTTTTTACTTTATACATCAACTTTAATTAAAAGTGTAGCTGGACTGCAAATATTAGACCCTAAATTCAGCCAATTGCAAAAGTCTTGCAAGGCTGGTACTGAGGAGGCCTGGTGCAAAACAGAGAAAGCTGGAGATTTAAATGAAAGGAAGAGGAGCCATTTTTAGGTGGCTCTATTTTTCTGTAATCACAAAATGGTATTTTTGCCCACTAACTCATTAAAGAGGTGTCTGTGCTTCAGAGTGCCTGAAGAGAGTGCTTTCCTAAACTTGAATATAAATGGGCTAAAGGCTGAAGTCTATTTATATAGCCTGCTGTCAAGTTATCATAACTAGTTTGCAGAGAGGATAAAATGGTACTTCCCTGTTTGTCGATATACCGCATCGATGTTGAGTTGTCTGGAACTATATGTAGAATTCATAGTATCATAGCAACGTAACAGGTTATTAGAGCTTAGTGAGTAGCCTGCATTTCAATATGGCTGATATGCTATTCCCTCTGGAGTAGAGATCAGAGGCCTTGCACCTTGATAGGTTGGAGAGGGACTTCCTAAGCATAATCTGAGTAGACTACATGGATACTTTTGTTGAGAATCAGAGGCAAAATAGGTAGTTCCTGGTTGATAGCAATCTACATTTAGAATTCTTTCAAAGGGAATTGCATTACCTCATTCAAACCTAAAATGCCATTTTTGTAGACTTCCAGTTAACATCCAGATATGTTTTAGGCCTACCTTCCTGAAAGTGAGCCACCAATTAATAATAGAATGTATTAGTACAACAAAACTATATCAGGTTGGAAGGCAAAGAAAGATAAAGATAAAGAAGATAGTCAGACACTCTTTATAAGGGATGTCAGCAGCAACCTGCTTACCAGTCCACAGGCCATCAATGGCAGATGTAAAGAGAACTTCCAGCAGCTTCTGAATGAAGAAAACCCAATAGAAGCTGCACAGCCCCAGACACAGCATACGATTGCAGAAGAAGAGGAGCCCATCCTAGAAGAAGTAGGAACAGCACTAAGGAAATGAAATCAGGGAAAGCAGCAGGCTCAGATGAAGTCACAGCAGATATGATAACGATGTTGGTTGAGATAGGGGACAAATGTCTCCTGAGCAGTAATCATAGCAGTATGGAGAGAAAGGTGTATTCCAGATGACTGGAGAATCAGCATACTGGTGCTAGTGTTCTAGAACAAAGGGATATCATACTCCTGTCACATTGCTTGAAAGTTCTAGAGAGGATGACTGATACATGAATACGCAGAGAAGTAGAAAGTAAGGTGGGAGATGAGCAGTTCAGATTCAGCACAACTGACCCAATGTTTGCAGTGAGACAGATACTTGAGAAGAAGCTAGAAACAAGGAAAGAGTCAAACTGGGCATTCCTAGACTTCGAAAAAGCATATGACAAGGACCCAGGAAAGCTGATTTAGGCAGTTCTGGGATAGTCTGAAGTCCTGGAAACATTGGTAGAATTAGTGCAAGCTATGTACAAGGACCCATTGACTCAAGTATATACAGTATTCAGTCTCACACAGGGGTGACTTACAAACTATTACATGACATTGGATGAAACCTTAGATAATGCTGAAAAAAAATGTGATTGATATCTGCACTCTACATTGCACATCTTTGGAAGTATTTATGGTTATATGTATTGTTAATTAAATACCCATAATTCTTCATATTTCTGTAAATATATTAGTAAGCATGCACCCAGAAAGGAACTTTTTGCTGTTATGTGAAAATTTGTGTATGGCTAACCAAAATAAGCTGACAAAGTACATTCACATTGTACAGTTTCCAAGATATGACAATTTGTTTGTGAAACATTAAAAAATATTATTCTGGGTTTGTATGCACAATATATTTTAACACTGATATAAAGGTTTTGTCTGCACTGACTATTATCAATGCAAAGAAGACATTTCCCTGATAATATTTCCATTTGTACCATTGTGATAGCTTTTATTGTTCGTAAAATATTTACATTTCTTTGTGTTATGCCTTTTAACTTGATTTCTCAGAAATGCTTTGGAATGTAAGGTTGTGTGAGGGCTGCTAGAGGAGTGGCATTCCACATCACATAGATAGTAATGAATTAATAGAAGAACATGTTCCAGAGGGTGGTTGCTATGATACCACAGGTTTGTGAGACAGCACAGCACTTTCTTTATGGGTAATCTGATGTGGCAAACCATTGACATGGAAAAATACATGTAGCCTAGATCCTTAAGAAAAGTCATTGCAGTTAATTATTTCTGTTTTGAGATCTGTAGAAGAACATCCACCATTAGTTATACCCAGAGGAAAAGTTATTGTAAAGGATGTGTGGTGTCCAGGAGAATGCCTAGAAATCTGTCGTTCTAGTATACAAGCAAATCAAACTGCAAATGAGTGAAATATCTAGTTTCTAGAGGCATTGCTGAGTTAATTGAACTGCAAGAGGCAAAATTTAAGCACAGCTGGCTTGAATGAGATAATCATTCTGCTAAAGAGAGGTGTGGATTCCATTCAGTTTCCAGTGAATAAATACTGGTGACAGGTACATTGTGAATACTCTGAATGCAATCAAAAGACCAAATGGCAAGGTGGTGAATTGGTAATTGCAGTCCTTGACATTGAACCTGAGGTGTTGTGAGAACAGATGACTCAACCAGTGTTAACTTGATTAATGGTGGTATGGCTGAAAAATACAGCTGACTACAAAACCTTTATTTATTAGCCTTTGTTTACTAGGACTGTCAATTTGGGGATACATTGCCACCTTTACAACAGAAGCCCAGGAGAAAAAGCTCCAAATATAAATCCATGTACAAAAAAGTGAAGAAAAACTATAATGACTTTAAGCAATTTAACAGAATGAATGAATTGAGGAGTGAGGTTTAAAAGAAGGCAGGACTTAAATGAGCTATGTAATGTTTGACTGACAATGATTTTGTGGATTATAAGTGCTGTATAGTGCTTGCAAATGGGAGTGTGTTGCTATGGTTTGAGATGTAAAATGCTTGCAACTAGGATTGTGTCAGTGTCTTTTGTTTTCATTTATATAAATGTATGATTGCTTATACCGTATAAGATGTTTCTTGTTTTAAAAAAGGGGCAGGAATTTAATAATTTATGTAATGTTGCTTAGGTTAAATTATATTTAGCAATATGTTTGAAGTATAATGTTTGTTAATGTTAATTTGCTAATAGAGTTTGATAAGTTTTGTATAAATGTAAATTTGCCTATGTCACAAGTGATAAAGATGTTTAAAAAAAAGAATGAATAAAGTAACGAATTAACGAATACAAATAATACACAAACACATAGTAAAACATAAACAAGGTTTTACAAAAGACAACAGAACATATCAACAGATAAAAAATAGTAAGTCACGAATATAAATTAATAAACAAGTACAACAATGGTTCAAACCAAAGCAGAAGGAAAGAAAAAATAATGCCAGTTGTGAGTGCAAGCTTTTAAAAAGTGAGGTTTGAGGAAAAAATAATTTATGTACTATATTGGTGGGAGTGATAGTTATACAACAGCAAGCAGTTGGAGAAAGGTAAAAAAACAAGTTTGAGAGGTAACGTAAGGGAAATAGGTGAATGTGCCAGCACAGAAAGTGACTGATTCATGTTCTGGATGTGGTTAAGGTTGAACTAGATGATAAATAGATAAGCAGGGTGAAAGGAAGGCTGGGGAAGGTTGAGTAAGAAGATGCAGAATTATTGTCATGAAGAGAGGCTGTCAGGTGCTAGTGTATGGTTTGTGGCTGGGTAGTGGGAGATAAAGATTGGATTTGATGTGAAAAGGGATGAAAGAAGAGGGAGAAAAAAATCAAGATACTGAGCCAGGGGAACAGTGGGGTCTAATAAAAAAATAAGTGGGGGTTGTGAGAAGTGTAGAAAGTGGTAAGGAAAGGAAGTGGTTTATGCAGAAAGGATGACAAAAGCACAAGTTGTAGATATAATATATCAGTATGCTAGCCTTACATATTGTGAAGGATAACATAGTTTAGAATACACTGTGTAGATTGATAAGAATAATTGGCTAGCCAGGAGTTGAGGAGACATTTTTTTTCTTTCTCATTTCAGCAAAGATGGAGTAGCCCCACAGTTCATTATATTAAGCATAGGTGCAGATTTCAACTAACATTTCAGCTGTTTCATCATCAACCATTTAGGGTTTGGATGAATGCCCTACATGTTACAAGATTCTCTTTGAGGTACATCTTGGGCTTTGAACGCTTATATTTTTTAAAAATATTTTTAAATTCTTTAAAAGAAATTTCTGAAACAAATTTTAGTTTGCTTTTATATTTGATTCATGTCAGAGGGAATCGTCTGAAGAAGAATTTCACTGTTTATGTACCTATGTTTTAATTATTTTCACACTGACTTGCCATGGTATGCAAGAGTTGTTTGATTAAGTGCTGCATAGTTTCATAGGTAGTTACTAAGCTTATAGTTAAAGTGACTATTGAAATGCTTTGCAAAGTAACCCAGACAGTTAGGAGTATGAGAATGTTTCCACATGCTTCAGGAGTAAATTTGCAATTATCCATTGGCTCACCAAGTCCAGATTTAAAAGCAGACAGAATATTACTCTATGTATGAGGAAGTACATTCCAGAAATAGATGTACTGTGCTATCTGCCTATCAAGCTGGTTGTTGCTACATTGATGATGGAGGTTTTGATGTTTTGTGAGGGTATTTGTTATTATTTCTGCGCTCTAGAGGTGGAGAAGATCAAAGACTGTGAGGTCCTTCATGGCATGAAAAGCAATGCAGCAGCCACCATGCAATAGCCTCTATAAAGTAAAGTACAGTGAAAGGGCTTTTAATCTTTCAGGGCAGCTTAGCATCCCTACACCCACAATATTTTTCATGCAAAACCTTGGTGGTCTTTCAAGATGAAATATGTTTAATAAGGTACATTCTGTATAGGGAATTATATTAAATGAAAGGTCTAATTACAGACACATATAGTGCAAATATGATGTCCTTAGACCTTGAGAAGATGCTTTAGGTTGTAATTGCTGTAGGTAAAGTGATTGTTTTTCTTATTGTAACCAAAACATGGTGGTCAAATAAAGATAATTTTCAACAAAAGCACATAAATCTCCAGTGACTAACTGCACAGGTTTCAAGTGGAATATTCTTTATATGGTAAGACCTATGAGTATTTGATTTTCAAAAAATAACTGTACTAAGTTTTTTGGTACTGACGAGGAACCCACAGTCATTATACCTGGCATCAGTCTGGTTAAGCCCTTGTTAAATTAATTTAAGTTATCAGAAAAAGAATTTATAACAGCACCCAGTTTGCAACTGTCAGCAACCTGATTTGCCAGTTTCTGTTGGAGCTGCATTTTGGCTGATCAACTTCTGTGGGGCCCTTAGCCTTACAGACTTCAAATACCAGAAGGGATACTCAATTCAGTGGTCTTCAGTGCTGAGCTACTCTGGAGATAAGAAGACTACAGAGAAGGTGCAGAAGACTATAAAGCCCTTTTCTATCTGTGTTCCTACTGATTCAATGTACTACAATGACTCATCAGCTTCCCGGGACTAGGTCTGCACTGTTCCAGGCTTTGGTGAGAACAGAGGCCTTCATATGACAGCTACACTTGAGTTTCAGTGAGGGATTGGAGTGCTTGATTTTGACTGGCAGTTTTCTGCAGTAGTGTTTGCTGCATTTTGATTGACCATTTTTTGCAAAGACAAAGCCTTACAGACTTTAAATACCAGGAGGATTGCTCAGTTTGGCAAACTGCTGCACAAGCACAGCATCACAAAGACTTTTTAACTTATTATGAACTCAAATAAAGAGCTTAGTCTACAACAGCTAAGGCAACCTTTTCATTTTTATACACAATATAAATGTCAGTCCCCGGGATTCATGAAGTTTGCGCCATGCGCTGGAGTAGCATCGGCAATCTAGCTCCAAATATGGCCGTCGAGCGATTCAGGTAAGAGTTGTTTCCACGTGCACTACCAGCGTACGCCAGAGCTGCACAGCTCACGGTGCTTGTATGCTAATTACCCCATGTGCAGCAGTGTAGCATGCAAATTAAGGTATACAGTGATTCATAAAGTGGTGCAGGCATAGCGTAAGCATGCAGAAATGTAAACCAAAAAAAGGGTTTACATTTTTTCAAACAGAACATCGGAGCCATGAAAGTGGACCAAACTTATGTATTGCAATGTTAACATATGCCAATGGCTAAATATACAGCCAATGGCATACAAAAACATGCACAACACATAAGAAATAACATTTAATGTCATGGCCACACTAACGCAAAGTACAACCGCAGTGCATGGGTGTGCAAACGGGAGCACAAGAAAAATATATTTAGATGTCATAAAACTGCAATGTAACACAAATCATGATTTTGCCATAATATTCAATGGTATGCATACTACACCACAACCAAGGCGCAAGGGTTGCTAAGGGTTTATGACAGTGTTTCGCACGGTAACCAGGAATTAGTAGTCAATGCCATGCAAATGAGTCAAGTAATACTGACTCGCAAACGTCCCACCGGTGTAAGGATGTACCACACGGTGCAGCGGTACAACACTGAGGAGTGGCTTGGAGGTAAACATGACATCATGAGAGGTGTGCGCCGCCGTAGCTGTAAGCACATTGGAGCATTGGTAATCCAGGTTTCCTGTTGCTAAGCAAAGCCGCAGGATAGGGGTGTGTACCTAGCCATAGCTATGCTTAGCTGAGAGCACACAAGGTGACCGAAAGTGCATGTGAATGTGGATGAAAACGCACTCAAAAGCCAGAAAATGGGCACGAACGGCGCGCAACTTAGGTGAAACAGGAAGGTTACTTGAAGACAATAAGGAAATGCTGCAGCATGGTAATTGGAGTACAAATGAGTAATTAACACCTAGAAAATCACAGTGGGCCATAGACAGCAGATAACAAGGCTGCTAACAGCTACCTGCAGAACAGGAAAGGGGAGGTGCCGTACAGCAAAGAAAAGAGAACTGTCACAGCAGAACAAAGCAAACTTGCTGCAGATCAGCTACATGACACATTTCCCAACACAATCCTGGGTTTTGGAAGCACAAAACAAGAAAGGCAGCAGCTGGATGCATGCCTGACAATGGGAGGTGAATCGGGTTGAATATAGAAGTAAAGGACAATAGATGAATCATGGCAGACAAGCGTAAGTCAACACCAAAGGCCCCACAATAGCATTACCTGCTCTAAATCCAATAATTAAGATACGCAGCAGCTGGAATAGCACAAACACACCCAATTACAGCAGCATCATCCATTGGACAATAGTATAAGGTGTGAAAGCCCCACACACACACTTGTGTATTCCCAGACACTCTGCACCATTGGTGTATACAGACGGGGAACTTTTAATATGTATATGTTAGGGGCTGCCATAGCTTTGATTCACCAGCATGTGTTGGAGACTGACAGTGGTGTGGAGGATGATGCTGACAACCATCTCAAGCACCGGAGGAGGAGACAACTGTTCAGACCCATGGTAACCTACCAGGGGCTACATGATCTGGAGATAGTAGAGCATTACAGGGTGGACAGGGACATCATATAGCAACTTGTTGAGCTGTGCCGTCCATGCCTCAGAGCCAGAAGTAACAGAGGGGAACCCATCCCAGTGGACACGAAGGTATGTGTAAGCTTGAGAATACTAGCCGCAGATACCTTTCAAAGGCCAACTGGGGATATAATGGGGATCTCACAGGCATCAGCATCCAGGGTACTCCACCAGTTCCTGGATGACATGTTTCCACATGCCAATGAGCAACATACACTTCCCCCGAATGCAGGAGGAGTTGGCCAGCAATATGTGTCTCTTCCACCGTGTGGTGGACTACCCAGAGGTACTGGGTGCAATAGACTGCATGTACATAGACATCAAGTCACCACCCGATGAGCAGGGTAGGCGCTATATAAACCGCAAGGGATTCCCCTCCATCAACTGCCAGGTCATGTGCAATGCCCAGGGCATTATCATGGATGTGTGTGCTGGCAGTCCTGGAAGCTATCATGACTCCCACATCTGGCATGCCTCACAGCTGTATCAGGTATTTGCCAGGGGGACATCCCATATGGCCACCAGGTGGGGGATGCTGGCTATGCACTGGAACTGTGGATGTTGACACCGATCAGAAATGCACACACAGCCATGCAAGACCGCCATAATGAGGCACACATAGAAACCAGAATCATCATAGAGCATGTTTTTGGGATGCTGAAATCATGGTTCCGTTGCTTGGACATATCTGGTGAAGCCTTGCAGTACTCTCCAGGATCGTGTGCCCACATCTTCATAGTATGTGCCATGCTGCACAATATGATCCTGCGGAAACAGCTGCAGCAGGGACAGAATGGTGAAGGCCCTCACAGCCCACCACCATTGCCAAGGGACCCACAGGCACAGGGGGGGCTCAGACCATGAGCACCCTGTGCTAGCCCCAGTAAGCAGATGGAGGCGTGCCCAGTATACCCATGCCTTGGCAAAGAGGAAACGTATAGCACACACACTGACAGTGTAGGCACTCATGGACTGACACCCTTCTCCACCTGCACACACAGCAAACATGGATGGCACACACACACGACCACCTGTAAATTGTCATGTATAGGTGGTCTACTGTGTGCATCCTACATAGGTAGCCCTCAACTATTGTACACACAACCGCCATTGGCACAAGGTAAGTCAATACCCGAACAGTATATTAAGCTATCAGCATGTGTCCATACTATATGTACAGGTTCATAAATACAAATGTAGGTACATGGCCAACCGCCGAGGCCACTCATAAGCATAGGAAAAACGTGTCTGCTGTCGCCACCCCATCGATCAACTAACTGTCCCTCTGTGGAGCAGCGCCACTTGTGGGATCCCTGGGGTGTAGCTACTGTTCACCACCCACTCTGCAAGGATTCCCCAGAGTGTTAGTGAGGGGTTTTGTATAATTTAATCAGGGATGTGTTTCGAAATAATGGGGAGTATCCCTGACAGGAATCTTCACAGATGTGTACATGTTACATAGTATACCTTAAACATAGCTTGCATATATAGGTAGTTCTCCACAGAATAATAAACATGTGGAACACACAACCGCTGAAATGTGCGTTCATCACCCTTGCACTACCAGTACCTGCTCTGAGAGGTAAGATATCACTGCCAGGATTAGAACACGCAACCATGTACACATTCATCACAATAACATACCACTAAGCTACCTGAGATGTACCAATGGCAGTCATGTATACTGACAGGATAAAACACAAAAGGTAGGAATGTGTTGAAATAGGACAAACTGGCATGTACACAATTTAAGGTGTATGTTTTATATATATATATATATATATATATATATATATATATATATATATATATATATATATATATATATATATATATATAGAGAGAGAGATAGAGGGAGAAAGAGAGAGAGATATGTCGATATATGGGGATATACATATATATGTAGATAAATAGATAGGTTAACAACATCTACATAACCATGGAGGTACATATAAATGGGATACCCACCACATTCCGACTGCTTTACATACTGACGCACGTAATCCCGAGGCTTAAGGTCTGAAAGAACACAGTACCGAAACACACCAGATGCGCGAGGTGTAATCTCACAATGTTAATGGACAGTTAGTCAGTGCTTCTGGTGTTGCTGTTTGGGTAGGTTACTGTGTGTACATGTGTTTCATAGGGCTGCAGTGTGTGTAAGTGTGTGTTCTGTGTGTGGTGTGTGTTCTTGGGGAACTGTAATGTGTGGTTGTGGGTTAGCTTTGTGCGTCTGTTTGCGCGACCTAGGATGTAGAATATTAAAGTAATGGGTAGTGTGTGGGGCGCAGACACCTACATGGGGTGTGTAGGGGGACTTGGCCACCTGCTCAAACGTAGTGTAGGATGGTTTGTTTGGATGTGTTGGGTAGCAGTGTGTCTGTGTGTGCATGTGTGTGTTCCATGTTCATATTACCTTCGCGAGTTACTGTCGATGTCGGTAATGTGGGGTATGGGAGTCTGTTCCCGGAACTGTGTGCGTCGGAACACTGTGGTTTCAGAATTCCGTAGGTCTCCCATATACAGCGGTTGAAGTGTTCACATATGTGTATAACATAGACCATAGCAATCACACATTCCGCCACTACCAACCTTTATGAACAAAGGATATGGAGAGTATATGCCTATACACCATTACAAATATGTGCTATGGACATGAGCCAATGATAGTGTTACCACCTGTTCCACTTTGCGAGGGTACACTCTCTCTTTGGGCAGTTGTGTCCTGACCAAATATATTAAACGTGGCAAATGTCCTGGGATTGTAGGACATAATTATGTCCCATATGTACTGTAATAGTTGCATACAACAGTTATTTCTGTATCTAAAGTACCTACATGGTACAGGAAACAGGATAAGTTACTAAACTGCTGCAAGAATAAGGTTATAATTAGGCAAGAAATGAAAGTTCTATCCCTTGTACTGACCGTGGGTTTGTGTTGGCCTGTAAAATCTGATGTGTGTCCCGAATAGGACCCACTATGGACATATGAAAAGGTGGCAACCCTAGCCAAAGAGGGTCAGTCACCAACACAACTACGATGACTGCAAATACCTATGACAGAAATACACAGCTATCATGTAGCAACACGTTATTACATTCAGATGTATTACCGAATGGATTCAAGGACTAACATCACCTGCATGGATACAGGAACCACATAACAGTGCCTTAATGAATCAGCCTGCAAATACCATTGTAGTAGTTCACAAAAGGATAGGTGTTCAAATAGGGAAGGAACCCTCACGCACATAGCGATTATGTATAAAAGCAGTTCCTACACATTTGAATTTGCTTTGCACACCCACCATCACCCTCACACCCAAACATATTACAATACAAACTGTAATAACATCACAAATCATTCACATGCTGTACAACATCTGCAGAAGCCTTAACATACCTTGACAGAGACACACTAACATGGCCCTAAGTGAAATAGCGGCTGTTATACAATGGAACAGCTGCTGATGTAATAGGGTTTGTTTGCACTAATCCTGTTTCAGAGGGTTGTGCGTACACTGGGATATGTTAGCAATTAGTGAGTAACAGCACAGTATGCTACACTTGTACACCAAATCAAGGATGTCTGGTGAGTACACTGTACACCACATAACAGTTCATGCATAGCCATACGGCCTTGAGCTGGCCAAACATCCTTGCCAGACTTAAACATCTGCAGAAGTATCAGTTACAAACAAACCCTGCATAAGTAGCACTGTTCCAAAATATAACAGCTGTACTCACATGTAGAACTAAATCGTCTAGCCATTACACACAGTCGATGGGAGTCATGAAGCTAATATATCTCTGTGTGTCTCCATATAGCTGTTGAAATACATCGCAATAACACATCTAGGCCGTCTCCCACGAAAGTAAGGCAAACAGACAACCCATAAAAGGAGTACTCACTTATACACCATTGCTGCCATGGTATTGGCTAATGGAGTAGCTGCACAGCTGATGTGCATCCAGTTAACTACTTTGGAACAGCAATTGGTGGACAGGATACCACATGTTACCGATATGTAACTAGAAAAGGATGTGTCATCACACATTCAAACCATCCATATATACCAGCGGAACATTGCAAATAACATTGAAACACAAAACGAAAAGGATTGAATCAACTGTTAACGATACGTCGGGTTACTAATAAGGTATTTAGAACAGTCAATATGTCTGTGTATGTAGTACTATTTTGTAGTATTTAAAGTGCACGCAATCCATATAGTGGAACCAGTTATCTTGTAGTGATGTATTGTTGAGCATAGTCACGCTTGTAGTATTTGTGTGTACTGCTGTAGATCACAAGGCAAACACCGCATACACCACAAGGGATGCTATATAAGGGCTTTGAACAGAAATACTCCTCTTCAGCCGACGTCAGTGGCAGGCTTGGTCCAACAAGTATGTGCTATAACAGGGGACAGCATATGTTGATATATTGTAACTGTAGCCATATGTATGGGTGTAATACAGAGAATAACATGTGGAAGGTTGGGCCACTGTGCAAGTATGTTTTGCATTGTGGGATATTGTGCCAATAACTGTGTAATGTACAGTATTGTAGGCAGATATGTATTACAAGCTACATAGCATTACTGTAATAGTAAGCAAACATTAGTTATGTCAATCGGCATTTACAATACACAATAACAGGATACATATGTCTTTTAGTGAGCCGACAGTTTATCAGCATGATAGCAAAGTAAAATGGAAGAGCTATTTAACTATCCATGCACATAAGACATGTAATATGTGCAAAGGTAGGTACTAGGCTGTCTTACCAAGGGTATATGTAAGCCTAGCTAGCGTGTGTTGTCTTTTGCCACCCCCATAGCTTGGTTCCCTGTGCCTCTGAAAGTCAGAAACAATAGTTCTCTGTGCTTCTGTCCAGCAGAGCCACTACAGTGATCCCAGGGTACATGTCTCTCTCCCATCCACTCGGCAACGTTTCCCTTGAAGAGTGCTCTTGAGGGGCCCGGCCTGATTTACATTGAAATAACGTTCCAAAGCATAGGGAGTGTCTGGGTCAGGAATCTATACATTCAGCACATCCTTCTCATCGTTGTGGTTAGATGTATATCCCCAGAGCATGTGGCTCTCAGGGGCTTCTGTTTATGTGGAGCATATCCAGCAATACAGGGTTGGACATGGGCCTTGTATGTCAAGCAGAGATCACCTGTGAGTATGCGGTATGCAACGGAGTACAGCTGGAGTTTCATAGGTTAGGCTGCATAGGTCATCTGTTTGAGGTCAGTAATCCTCTTGGTGTGGTACTGGTGTGGTCTTCCAAGTTGTTGCAGTTGTCTTGTAAGGTATATCACAAATGGGGTGTTGTATCCTTTAATGGGTCTGATATGACATGTGTAGAGTAAAAATGGCCCCTCTGATCTGGATGCAAACCCATTAGAGAATGGGGGGGCATGTAGAAGGATATTCTAACCACCTTGTCATTATGGGTATCGAAGGAGAGATTGCTATCTACTGGTGTTTCTGGATCCCGTAATGCCTTTTTTGTATGTAGGGGACTAGCACCTATGTGGTAGTATGTGGGTAATTAGTTAGAGCCAAAGGGGATGACTATGCACATTTAGGCATTCAGCTTGACACCATGATATTAACACCAGGTATCCGTCTCAGTGTGACCCTTCCAGAGGGTGTCTGTAACAGCTGCGGAAACAATTATGTCCCCTAGTTTGCAGTTGTCTGCAAACCTTTTCAGCCAAAGCACTACTGTGCTTGTCTGTACGTCAGGGAAGTATATACCAAACATGAGGGGTCCTAGGACTGAGCTCTGGGGGATGGCAGTTGTAACTGGTATACAGTCGGACCTAGGGTATGCAACTCCTACTGTGTGTGTTCTGTCTGTGAGCCACTTTGCAAACCATCACATGACGTAGGGGTTAATGTTCAGTCGGATGGGTATGTTGATAATACCAGAAGGAGGAATGGTGTTGAAAGCCTATGAGAGATCTAGGTAGGCTGTGTGGACCTCCTTACCCCCATCTAATGCCTTGGTAACTGTCTCTAAGAAGCCCATCAGGTTTAAGAGGTATGGTCCAGCCTTTGCAATGCCAAACAGGGAGGAGTCAAAGGTTGGGAGGTACCCAATGTCTCTGACAGTGATCCGTGATGTGCACCATAGTCTTGCAGACCAGGATAGTTAGGCCTATAGGGAAATAGGTCCCATGGTCCATTGTGGTGCCACCTTTGTGGAGTGGGATAACTGTTGCTGTGCACCATTCAGGGCGCACTATGCCCGATGTGAGGCTATTACTGAACATGGTGCATAGGTGAGGAGACAGTACGATCCGAAGTTCGTGTAAAACGCAGCCTGGGATGTTGTCCAGTCCCATGGATGCTGTGATATTGCCTTCAGAGTGTGCAGCTTTGAGAGGGATCTGCCAGGATGTTGCCAATAACCATTGTTTCTGTAATGTTCATGCCTTTGTGCTGTAACTCAGAGCAGATCTGGTTGTTGACATCGAGGCTCTGCGGTTGTTGTTGGTATTAGTTGCGTTAAAGTTTTTGTAGCTAGCTTTGGAGGATCGTATAAGGGATCTCACCTTCTTACTGAGGCTGGCCAGGGATCTCCTCCACGCATGGTATTGTACTCTAGTTTGCAACAGTGTCTTCCTCCTGTAGTACAATATGTTTATGGCAGCGGACCACCAGATTGGTTTAGTTAATTATGAGTATAGCGTCCTGGTTCTGTTTGGGATAAAACAAGCCATGCACTCCTGTAAGTGCTTATAGAGTGCATTTGTGTAGGATTCAGTAGTTGTAACAGTACTGCCCATCTGCATGGGTGTCATGACGTCCACCACGTCTGCCTTAAGAAGCATGTAGTTGGCCATGTAGACATATTATACTGTGGTTCGCTTAATGGGGATTAGGTGCAGGATGTGGATATCAACGGTGTTCAGCACATGATCTGATCGGACCAACGAGGAGTTGGCTTCACGTGTGGAGCACTAGTCACTCATGTTGGTAATGACTAGGTCTAGGATATTGTTGCCCCTGGTGGGTGTGTGGATATGTTGAGTCAGGGCATTGGTGTTTATGAATTCCAGAAACCATTGAGCTAATGTGTTGGTACACAAGTATTTTTCCCAGTTAATGGTGGGGTAGATACAGTGAGGCTTATGTGATGAGTGTGGTGTGTGACTGTGGACCTTCTCCACATGGCAGTCAGGCTCAGGCTTGGATGGAGAGACCTTTACCTCCAGTTTGGCTAGATGAGTGCATCTCTCACAGGTTGTAGTGTTGGGTGGTAGGTGGAGAGGCTTGTCTGTGTACATGAGGCAATGTGTACATTGCCTTAAGATGTCCAGATTCATCAGATAGACAGGTGAGAATACTGGCAGTTGACTCTTGGACATGCCTGAATATAGAAATACATTCACCTAGATAAGTGAGGAAAGTGAGTACAACAGCTACATTACTCTAAGCAAGCGAGAAAGGTATGTATAAAACCTGTTCACCCTTACCTGTAGGTGATGTGGAAGATTGAGTGCTATAGTAATCATTAGCTTACGTACTGTTTACAAGTCCTGAACAAGTGCTTAGCATGAATAAGCAATCCAGATATGGTCTTGGATAATATAAAAACATGGCCCCCCCCTCCCCCCAACAGGTACACAAGCATACATCCATGTACACCACAGGGGCCCCTGTACCCACAACTATGCAGGTACAAGCTGTACTCAGTCTGCATGGGACCTGCCCACATCACAGGTTCTATCATACACATATAGCAAAAGAAGATGCTCTCCACGTACACATCATGTAAAACATAGCTCCATGTCAGGTTGTGTACACACTGAATGGTGCAAACCAACAGGTATCACAACCCAACAAAGGGGGAGACACCACTGATAATGGGAAGTACTGCACTACTACCCTGCTGAGTCTGGTCTGGAAGGCCATGAACCTTGATCACGTAATCACCCATACTGTATACCACCTACACTCAGTATACTAGATGTACATTCCTATGTCACAGGAGTGTTTAACAACAGGACTGCTGGCAGAAACAACACTACAGAAGGTGTCTGAATAATACGTGATCATCATACCAGTGGCAGCTACAGTATGTCAGGGTTAATGAATTCTATTCCCCCTCATTGTAGTCCATACCTCACAGACAAACAGAAGGCATCTGCCTATTGAAGTATGTGAATGACTATGACCTAGGAGCAATAGCTGACTCGCATTGTCACCCCTATGTTAATAGCCCTGTACCCATAAACTACCACCTAGGCAGCAGTCATCATAATGGGCACTTGTGTGTGAGGGATGCAGCTGGGCAGTTGTCTTTCCTGTGATAGCTACATCACCACACCCATCAGGGAGTCATATGTGGCAACCCTAATAATAATAGGGTGTCATTCATGAATATAGAGATCATTGTCCAGCCATACAGACCACTCAAGTGACCCATACCAGATTACATATTTCCTTTAAGGGGTATTGGTCACGTGCAGATGGCCTACACCAGCCTTCCCATTCCCCATCTCCACTATGTAGGATGATGCAAACCCTGAATAAATCCATGTCCAACCCAGTAATGTCAGACATGCTACACTTACTCATCCTGATCTCGAACACATACTTCATGGACATCCACCTACCACATGCTGGACAGATCCTTGTCCCATACACTTGACATAGTCCTGCCATACTATGCATACCTGTCCATCAAAGCTGCACATCGCTCCCCTCTCAGACATGGTGTGATGACCGCATGGTAATGTATGGCATATGTATCATTAACCCTGTGGATCAGTAATGTGGCACTGCTCCACCTGGCCCCACAGACCCGCCTATCGGCTACTGCTAGGTAACCTTTCATCCTAGATGCATACATGGCCCATGGCATATAGCCCACTAGTTGACTTTGACTGTACATGCCATAGTTGATATCCACCCCTGCAAATACCATCTGGCTAGCCAGTGTCCCATGTGTATCACAGGTGATACATGGCAGGATGTTGAATCACTGTACAGTGCCGTGTAGATGTATATGGCAGAACACATACATGTAAAACCTTATGTGGGCATGTCTGCAGGGACACAGGTCATGTCTGTTAAGGCAGTGTAAGTCCTTATATGTGACATACACACTGCATCAAGGTTGACTGCATTAATGGGGACACATCCAGCCATGTGCTGATAGGTAGGAACACCAGTACAGGCAAACAGACATGCCCACATCAAGACAGCAACCACATGGAGTATGAGCAATGTAATCAGGTGACACACACAGACACATATATGATGATAATATTCATTCAACATTGAGTGTCACATGTGTGTGACACAAACACGTCAGTGTCATGTAGGTTTGCAAATACAACTATTTAAACTGAAGTAATGTGATACACATGTATGTTCAGCTGTAGTTCTGTATGTCTCTGAGGTACTGTGACCTGTCTCCATCATTATGTCTTCCAGGTATGCCGCGTGCAAGGCTTCCCCCTTTTACACGCTTGGCAGATGAGGCCCTCATCCCATACCTACTCGATAATCATGACATCCTGTTCAGCCATGTGCCACAGGATGCACAGCAGTGGGATGCCCTGTGGATGGAACTTCACAGGAGGGTTAATGATGTGGGTGGCCACAACCGCACATACCAGCAAGTGTGCCGACACTGTACAGACCTCATTAGATGGGTGAAACAGCGTGCGAATGCAATCGCCAGGGAACAAGGTGCAACAGGTGGTGGACCACCAACCCACTCACACGTACTGAGGAGCTACTGGCTAACATGGGTACACCTGCAGAACCACATCCACAAGCCTTAGCTGATATTGTGGAGGTGGGTGTCTCTCAACCACTGAGCCTGGAGTTGCCTGGTAAGTCAGTACTGCACCTATAACAACTATATTCCATATAGCTGCATGTGTCACTGTACAATATGTAATGTAACATCATATGCAAGGCATGTATACACACATGCCGCATACTATAGTATGCTACTCTGTGTATGCACACGTGCATATACCATAGTATAGTCTAATGTACTAGTGTATGTGTTATGCACATTGCTCCCTATAGCCTTTATAAAGGGGTGGATTATGCTCATACTGCTGTGTTACTCCTATTTAGGTACCTCTGACATTCCGAGGGTGACAGCAGCCCGTTGCAGGTGAGAGTGCTATTATTTATCAGAAACCGTAATGCACAAATCTATCTGCCATGTGGCCATTCACAACATGTACACATAATGTATGGTCCTGTCACAATATACAGGTCGGACTTGCAATGCCTCACAATGACTATCCATGTGCCACACTTGCAAACTATGTGAACCATCTCACAGACATGAATCCTCACAAACTTTATTGCCAGATGTGTTGACAGCTATGCATACAATGGTGGAGGTGACATTCACTTTAGGAACGTACAACAGATCTGATCTACACATGTGATGAATACAAACAGTACTACACAGTGGGCTGGAGTATGACCAGCACACAGGTTTCACCGGTGTGGATCATAGCCCTGCTATGAATGTCACACAATGTGATGTGCTATCTTGACATGTCCATGACATCTATTGGCCTGATTGCTACACTGCCTACCTAACCCAAAAACATATCCCACATACCACCCTTTATCTGCATAACCCTGTTGTAAGTGGAGCATATATGTCATATGGGACAACACAGGCATGTGAAATACATGCCCATCACTATAATTTGGACAACACATGTACACACATGGCCATGGAAGATGGCCAGAGACATGGAGCAACACACACACACTAGAAGTGTTGTGCTTGTGTGTACACTCTGTCGTACAATGGCTACACATGGTTTGGCCATGGCCTTTGTATAATGGTCATAATGTAGATGTGGAATGCTAGACATCCTACAAGCCTGTGCACATCTTGTGTAGGCATAACATCAATCCACCACATACGATGTGTTGAATATCTTGAGGGTGTTGCAACATGACAGCAGTTACCTGTACAGTATCCACATCAGGCCACAGATACAGTTCATTCCCATTGCTGGTGATGGACATAAATGCTATACTAGCTCCTTTTGTGTGTGTGTGTGTGTGTGTGTGTGTGTGTGTGTGGTACACAGATGCCATGTGGGACATGGTGTACCGACGTGTTCGCCGTGTCTGCCCATAGTTGCCAGCCTGCAGCAATATGGTTGCAGATGTGCAGGGGTGCCATCCGTATACCCATCAGTGACCTGTGTCACAGCTTCCACATCATGGTTTACTGTGACATCAGTGATGTGGGTCACATTCCACAGTATATATGTATTGTATATGAACACAGTCATGGCTATGAACCCTGTCTGTAAATCACACTGTATAGCACTAGAGACTCCTCATGATTCCCTGCAATGGCCATGCACATCTGCAAAATTTGCAGTATATCTGTAGGGTGGACAGACAAAACTGAACTGGTACACCATTGCCCCACTGTATATTCGACAGGACACCATTGTGTTAAACATATATGCATGTCATTGCACACATCAGCAGATCACATGTCATAATACATGTGATTATCAAGGTCATATGCCACACATCAGACAGGTGAACTGTTAACCTGTGCTGGTCCACATGGTGTAACACAGGGATATATGCTAACCACTACTATGATTTTGTAATTTGCATGCCGTCTGCTATCACACACGCATGCTGTGTGCAACCTAGGGATGTATGATAACTATCACTATTATTGTCTGCTCAGCATGCCGTCTGCCTTATCACATGCATGTTGCATGCCTTCTGTCATATTACATGTGTGTGTGTGTGTCTATTGTATAGATTGCAATGTGCAGTTCTTGTCTGCCCTCACAGGTGATGTAGGTGCAGTGCCCTCCTGCGGTACATCAGATGTTAGTGTCCCCACAGACTCTAGCAGTGATGATGAACATATGATTGGGTCACAGGCAGGGTTGTCAGGGGCTGAAACTGTGCCATTAGTTGCCATTCCATCTATATGCACCTCATCCCCACACACAGATCCCATACCTGCACATACCCCATCACCAGTGGCCATAGAGGAAGGACAGTTGGCACGTGGTAGCTTGGAACAGGAAAGTGTGGGGGTATGGAAGGTGTGTCTGCACACCATGGTGTAAGCCAAACTACTGGTGGTGCCCCACACAAGCACATGGCCAGTGATGCTCGTAGGAGGACCTCTGGCCAACATGCTCCTGCATGACAAAGCACAGCAGCTGGTGTCACCAGATGCATGTTTCAGGCTGTAATGGAGGCAAGGCATGTGCTGAATGGCGCAACAGAGAAGATCACAGGCTACAGAGGGCTGCTGTCTGTTCTTTAAACAACAGCATCCAGGCAATGGTAAATGCTTTGGATAGATGGTTGGGTGACATGGTTGGAGTCCTTGACCGTGGTATGGCAATCCGCGAGTGTGAGCTGTCTGTGTTGGAACATCTGGTAGGAGTGAGGTGTCGGGCACGTGGACGTAGACCTGCTACATCATCTGTGTCAGGTCTATGTGTATGAGCTACCTCACATGCCCGCTCCCATAGAGGTGGTAGCAGCAGCAGTGCATCTGGTGCTGTGCTGTCCACACCATGACACAGCAGGCCACATGCACATGGCCCGTGATGGTCCCAACAGGGACACAGTTCCAGTGGACTAGTGACATCAGACAGTACCCAGTCTGCACCTCTGTCTGGTAGTGCCCGTGCAACCCCTGGCAGGCACAGGTCACATGTCCATGGCCAGACACCGTGAACTATAAAACCTCACCTGTACAGTCTGCAGCTGTCAATAATACCCTTGTGGAGGCCAGACACATGGGAGAACTGTGTGCAGACATACATGCACACACTGGACACATATGTAGGGCACTGCAACACACACACATGCATAACATCCACACAAGCCCAATTAGATCAAAGGCCCAAACCCACGCACATGATGTCATCCAATGGTGCAGCCTAGACCTCTGGCAAACATTAACACCCTGTGCATATGATGATGCCTGTGCTTCATCCCTGACATCCACACCATCGGTGCAGGGACTGTTAACAGTGAGCAGATATACCATGTAGTACAAGTGTACAATACTATTAACAGTATGTGTCTTGTGTAACAACAGTGCAGCCTAGGCCTCTGGCAAACATTAACATCCTGTGCATATAATGATACCTGTGCTGCATCCCTGACATCCACACCATCGGTGCAGGGACATGCTCATATGGTCTGATGCACAGGGTGAACAGACTATGATGATATGTGTAGTTTACAAATGTTGAGGACTGTTGACAGTCAGCAGATATACCATGCAGTACAGGTGTACAATACTGTTAACAGCATGTGTCTTGTGTAACAACAGTAAATGCATGTTGGTCATGTTGTTCTGCTGTCCTTCTTTAGGTCTAATTGCACATGCCGGTGGATGTCAGTGTTTGCAGTTAAGTGTCCCGTATGTCAATGTGGACTACTCACAGGTATGTATGAATATACCAGCATGCACCATGTAGCTGCCACATACCAGTAAGAATGTTCCACATTACAAACATGTCTACCGTTCCAAGAGCATGATAGCTGTGTATTAAGCTACTGTGGCCACAGACATGACATCCATAAATGGTGACATCACAGGTACAGTTACATGGAGTGGTGAGGTAAGAGAGTGGTCTAGCTGATTACAAGGGTAGAGGCCAGTGGGAAGTGTGATGCCTCAATGGAAATCAGTAATACATGTTCCCATGACAGGATGCCAACACACAACTGCACCCACACACTCAGGTATTGACACACATGTATTCAGTGACACTATAACACACACACACACACACACACACACACACACACACACACACACACACACACACACACTCACGGGTTCACGGACACAGTAACACACACTCCCACACAGTTGCTACTGGTGTGCTGAGGACCCCTGCCTATGTGCAAATCATCATTACATTACTGTGCACCTACATGACGTGCCACAGAGAATACACATGTACAGGTAGTCAGTACGGCGTAAGATCGGGGACATCAACATGGATAGTTGAGTGCATCGCCTGGATTGTGGGAGGGGTCCTATCAGTTCAGTATGGCAACATATATCCTCACCCCAAGGACCAGTCAGCACAACATACACACACTGTGGCATTCAGTAATTAATACACCTATGTCATGCACATACAGATACCTCACATGTGTGAGATACATGCCCCTGCCTATGTCCTGCTTTATACACTGCAGTCTGTACAGATGTGCACACTAGTGTACAGGTTAGTGAGTAACAATTGAGATGTATTCCCCACAATACGTGATAAATATGGACACACACGCAACCACACATGCCAGTATTGTGAATCTCAGACCTGCCTAGCTCATGTTATATATGTCAGATGTACAGCAGTATTGTATGTATTACAAACTGTATTGATGCTTCCTGTGCCAACAGTGCTGATATATGCACTAGAGATGTCATATATATTAACAGGTGTCAAGTGATTTACCTTCGCTATCACCCTGACCACTGTCTAAGTTGTGTGTTATGTCCTTCAATTAACAAAACCATTGCTTACCAGTTACACAGGGTATTGTAGGACTGCTTGTGACACACCTATGAGCTGTCCACAGCAAACATCCATCTGCAAAGATGCCCCACCACTTAGTTATTTAAACACATCTGTCCATACCTGTGGTACATCTTTCTGTACATTCAGCATATCACCATATACAGTTGGAAATGTTGAGGCTGCATTGCAGCTGCATGATGTACTAGGATACATGCCACCTGCATACATCAGCAACTGCACACGCATGTTATCTGAATGCACAACACTACATGTACAGGTGTGTAGGTCCTACAATCCTGACATTTGGTCATGTTTGTAGGCATTGCAATTGGCGGATATGTGTAATAACATACATGACACACGGACTGTTGTATGATATGATAGGTGACCAGTACAGAGGGGATGTTACCTCTGTCAACATTGATATCACACCTTATGTACTGTTAGCATTCAGCAGCCATGGACCTACATTCCATGTGCATGTGTGTAATGGCTGTAGCCACCTGTTTGCACAAAGGACTACAACAGCTATGTTATTTACAGGTATGTTGTGTGTGTGGCATATACATACCCAGGGCAGGTAAATTTATGTCATATCCATACATGAGGGTGTGTACGGCAACAGACATCTGCTAATGGTGGACAGTACTGAGGGCCCATTGTATGTGTACAGCTGACCTGGTCACAGATAGTGGTATCATTGCATTGCATAACACATGATGCAACTGTGTCAGTACATGTGTACTGTCTACAGACAGTTGATGTAGAGCTTAGTACAGTAAATAGGTCAAGGGTTACATGGTGGCGTACTCGTCTGTCATACAGCATGTATGGTTGCATGGTGGTGGTCCGAGGGCATGGTGGTGTCTGCAGTTTACATCCTAGAATGCAGCATGTGACACTGTGTCCTGCACATGGCTCATCTGTGATGCCTTTCATGGGGAGACCGGTCAGTACATGTGAGTGGCCCTTATGTATGTGGGTACACCACCTGGAGTGGTCCGTACCTGTGTTATGGCCCACATGTCTGGTTCTGAGGTATATGGTGGTAGTGCTAGGTACTGAGGTATATGGTGATAGTGCTACTGTGCACTACAGAGACATCAGCCAGGTGTTCCTCATTGCACAGATGTCAGTACTCCCCATTGTTGGATCTACAGTGGCCAGCTGTGAATATGGACGCTACACATCTAGCACTGGTTAGCATAAGAAAACAATGCAGTTGTCCTGTAGGTGTATGGGAGTTAACCTGGGTTTAAGACATTTGCCTTGGAATGGCACTGTGTGTGCAGATGCAACTTGGGTAATAAACACACTCCCTTGTATCATGGATGTATGTGATATGTGTCAAAGGCCTGCCTACTGTCAGCCATGTCATCCCAGAATGACAGCTGATTTGTAAAAGACCGGTGTCAAATAAATGTAGAGCAGTGTTCCCACTAACAGTGACAACTACCAACACCAGAGCCCATTACAATGTGTTATTTACATCTACCTGTAAAAGCATGGCCACTGCGGCCCTCCGTGTTTAGCATCAGAGTGCATCCCAGTCAGCCCTGTGCTACTAGGAGTATGAGCATGCCCAGTATATCCTTGTGTAGATGGACACATAGTAGTGCATTCCGAACAGCCCTGTGCTACTAAGTGTGTGAGCATGCCTGGTATATCCTTGTGTAGATGGACACAAAGTGCATTCCGAACATCCCTGTGCTACTAAGTGTATGAGCATGCCCAGTATATCCTTGTGTAGATGGACACAGTGCATTCCGAACAGCCCTGTGCTACTAAGTGTGTCAGCATGCCGAGTGATACCTTGTGTTGGTTATGTGCCTCTGTGTATGGGCATGGCTATTGTAACCCTGTATAGTGGTAGTAGTCGTCCATTCCACAGATGGGCATACTCCAGGTCAGGATGGATTCATACTTTAAACACACAGGTTCACAGGTATGTATATCTTAACTGCCAGCATCCCTGTTGATGTCCACATTCCCAGACGGTCATAATGACAGCCTTGATGTGTGTAGTCTGTGTGGAGTGATTCATATATATGTAGTATTGTAATAATAATCTGTAAATAGGCAGGTGTTCCGTACTCGACACTGGCATGTGTGTGTATGTCTGTCCCCGTTTGCCGGTGGACTCTAAATTGCTTTTAGACTGGCCACACTCCATACATTTCTTATACCCACTGTTAGCAAGGCCGATGATGCCACCCATCTACAAATACACCTCTGGGAGGGCTGTGTTCCAGTAATCTCAGTAGCGCGTTCTGTAACTGCATAATGCTGTAGTATAATAAAGTAGTTAGGTCAGTATTCTACTCCCACACTTGCCGAGTGTGTGTGTGTGTGTGTGTGTGTGTGTGTGTGTGTGTGTGTGTGTGTCCCTGTTTGCCTGAGGACTGAGTAATATCTTTATACTGCTCACACTCCATACATTTCTTATACCCACCGTTAGCAAGGCCGATGATGTCACCTATCTACAAATACACCTCTGAGAGCACTGTATCCCAGTAATCTCGGTAGCGTGCTCTGTAACTGAGTAATGCTGTAGTGTGATAAGGTAGTTAGGTCAGTGTTCTAATCAAGCCGTGCCAATTGTGTGTGTGTCTCCATCTGCCTGGGGACAGAATAATGCTTTTAGACTGTTCACACTCCATACAATCCCTATCGCCATCTTTGCCAATGCTGATGATGTCACCCACCTAGAAGTACACCTCTGGGAGTGCTGTGTCCCAGTAATCTCGGTAGTGCTTTCTGTAACTGCGTAATGTTGTAGTGTAATAAGGTAGTTAGGTCAGTGTTTTAATCCCAACCATGGCAACTGTGTGTGTGTCCATCTGCCTGGGGACAGAATAATGCTTTTAGACTGCTCACACTCCATACAATCCCTATCACCGTCTTTGCCAATGCTGATGATGTCACCCACCTAGAAGTACACCTCTGGGAGTGCTGTATCCTAGTAATCTTGGTAGCACGTTCTGTAACTGCGTAATGCTGTAGTGTGATAGAATAGACAGGTAGGTGTTGTATTCCAAGGCATGACAGGTGTGTGGGTTTGGCAGTCATATCCTATGTGTTGGTGTCTGTGAGTGGCTAGCTACTGGATGTGTTGAGGTGCGTGTTTTGTTGTTTTCCTATATAGTGGCCATAAATGTCACAATCGGCCAAGAGACTGGGTTGGCAAGAGATAAACATACATTCGGCAGTAGGTCTGGTGAGTAATGTCAGCAGCCTTAATCTTACCCTTAATACAGTCTGAACCCGTGTGACGCACAGAAACACACTTGCCTTGATAGTAACACCAGTACATAATGCAGGAGGTGCATGTGGTTTCCTTTTCATTCTTGTCTAATGCTTTGGTGTCACGTGGTTTGCTGTTGAGATATATATTCTATATCTATGTATGTGTGTGCATATGTGTGTGTGTATATATATATATATATATATATATATATATATATGTGTGTGTGTGGACATTAGCACACATAAATCTACATGATGGAATACATGTCCTATACTGCTGAATGCCTGTGCTGGATGAGCTGTACATGATAACCTCAGATGTATGCATATCTGCCATGGCTTAGTGGTAAAGCACATTGTCTGTGGTGTGCAGGGTCCCGGTTTCGAGCCATGCAGAGGCCAGTTGTTTTGTTGCTGGGAAGAACAAGGGACATTGAATACAGTGATAGTAAGGTGCTTTTAACCAGTTGTGTGCTGGGCTGCTTTGCAGTAAGCAGTGGTTATTTTTGAGGTCGCTCAGTATGGGTCATGTAACTATGCATTAAAAGACAATACTATGCAAATGAGGTGGAAATAGTGAATCCTGTTTATCCCCCGGGTGTGATGCAGGTCCCAAGAGTGTATGCGTATAGATAGCTAGGTGCAGGACTCGAATATAGGTGAAAGCATGGGGAGAAGTGTGGTAGGCATACTGTACGTAGATTGGAGCCCTGTGTCTAGGGATTGCTCCTAGCTTAGCACGCCTAAGCTAGGGGTGTGTCTATACCTGCTTAGTGCAATTGGGAGGGACAACAGCAGTAGGAGAGTAGTCAAGGTGAACAAGCTGGGCAAACAGGTGATATTTATCAGAATCAGAAGATTACAGACCCAGCAGACCAGCCCAGCCCAGAACACTACAATAAAGTGAGCAAGCACCACCCCCTCAGATTTTTCCATACTCTACACCACCGGTGTATACATGCGAGGAAATTTTAACAAACAATACTAAGAAATGAGAAGGGCTGCAGAAGGCAACATAGACCAACATGTGCAGGAGGCTGAGGGTGGTGAGGATGTGAATGCTGCTGAACAACCCTCAGTGAGGAGACAGAGAAGACTGTACAGAATGAGGGTAACCTACCAGGGGCTACATGAGCTGGAGATAGTGGAGCACTATGGGGTGGACAGAGACCTCCTACAGCAGATTGTTGAGCTGTGCCAGCCACACCTGACACAATGAACAGTCCAAGAGGAACCCATCCCAGTGGATACCAAGGTATGTGTAGGCCTAGGTATACTAGCCACAGGTACCTCCCAAAGCACATCTGGGGATATCATGTGGATCTCACAGGCATCTGCATCCAGGGTATTCCACCAGTTCCTGGATGCCATGTCACCACATGCCAGTGAGCACATACATTTCCTCAACACATGTGAGGTGTTGACCAGCAATATGCATCTCTTCCACCAAATGGCAGACTACCCTGGGGTAGTGGGTGCTATAGCCTGCATGCACGTACACATGAAAGCACCACCCAGTAAGCAGGGTAGGGCCTACATTAACCGCAGGGGCATCCCCTCCATCAACTGCCAGGTAGTATGCGATGCCCATGGCATTATACTGAATGTGTGTGCTGGCTGTCCTGGAAGCTATGATGATTCCAATATATGGCATCTGACGCAGCTGCACCACAGCTTTGCCAATATGGACATCCCCTATGGTCACCTATTGACCCATCAGAAATGCACACACACCTGAACAATGACGCCATAATGAGGCACATGCACAGGCCAGACATATAATAGAGCATGTGTTTGGGATGCTCAGGTCATGGTTCCAGTGCCTGGACACATCCGCTGGTGCCTTGCATTATTCACCAGCTACATGCACCCAAATTGTTATGGTATGTGCTATGCTACACAATATGATCCTGCGGAAACAGCTGCAGCAGGAACAGCATGGGGCAGGGCCACACAGCCCCCCAGCAATGCCAAGGCCTGTACAGGCACAGAGTGACTTGGAGGAGGAACAACCTGAGCCGGACCCAGTAGGCGGAAGGAGGCGTGCCCAGTATGACCTGGCCTTGGCAAAGAGGCAACGCATAGCATATGCACTGACACAGTAGGGACCCAGGGAATGTCACCCTCTCTGACACTCGCAGACAGTAAAAGGGATGCCAAACATGACACTACCTGTGCTCAGCCATGTATAGGAAGTGCACTATGTGCATCTGACATAGGCAGCCCTCCAGCACCATCCTCAGGTCTGGCATACTCTCAAGGTAAGTCAATCAACCTACCAATTGGCAGTTGTATTAGAATGTGTTGGTACCTGTAGCTATGGTATGGATGTGAGCATGCAAGGGAATTTGGTGGCCGAATGTTAAGGCAGCAGACAGTAGATGTCCATAGTGGCACCATGACATCTGTAGCACATACGGCGGTCACCATAGTAGCCAGTAGTACACAGGGTGTCATAACCGACTGCGGGTAATGGGCTGAGCATCATGTGTGTCCATACAGCACACACAAGTCTCAACCAGCTGGACAGGTGTAGACCAACACAGACAAATGCTGTACTATGGCCTCTGAATATGCCCTATGGATGCCCCCCCCCACAGACCCATACAGACAGACTAGAGCAGGCCAGGCAGTTGGATGTAGGTTGTGAAGGCTAGGACATCTGAAACTAATATGTTGGTAATTAAAGCTAAGATCTGGAGTACACGGGTATGTCTCTAGCCAGCATAACAGGTAGGTCTACACACTGAAATGGAGTACCTGGCATACCAGTACAGTAGTAGCAAAAGTGTACAAGTGTCAGATGTGCCCCCCTTCCAACGTACACATATAGCAACAGTCACGTGCACCCCCCCTCCCGGTGCTGTGTAGGAATGTGGATACAGTCGGATGTCCCCCTACACTGTGCAGAAATGTAGCAACAGTCAATGCCACATGACTGATGTATACCCTGCAGACACAGGATGCTACCTGTCAGTGTACAACGCAGAGGTTGGCACCACAGTACAGACTACCTGGACATGAAACACATGCGATACAGTTGGCCATACTGGGCATGCTCAAACACATGAAGGTATGACGGCAATGTCAGTCAACAACATGCGGAATGGTGATACTGGGCATGCTCACACACATAAACACAAGACGGCCAGGTCTGCAAACACCTGTGGTCCGGACATATCTGCCGGTACATTACTATACTGTTGGATGACTGAGATGTATGGTATGTGTGTGGTACTGTCTACTATTTGCCATGGTGTATTGGTAATTCACATTAGCTGTCTGCACAGGGTGTTGCTACCAACACTTGCAAAGGACAGTTATTTGTTTGTGGGCAGAACAAACCCATTGGATACGGAGGGAGTAAGGCACATTGAAGCAGTTGGGAGTGGTTGTGCATGGTGTTAAGCACTGCTGACCTCTGGTTACAGCTTCTTACACTTGGTTAGCCTCCACATTTCTTTACCAGTGCAATACTCGCATACTGGTAGCCAAACACGCTTACACCTGCTCGCTCCCTCACTTGCACATGCACTGACATTGGTGCTTGCATGTGTCACTCATGCTGGGTGGGCGCGATCCCTTGTGATGCCTATTACATCAGACTACATGACTACAGTATCAGGTATGGCTGACCATTAGGCGATGGCATGGCATTCAACTGTATGGAATCGGCAGCCTGTCCACTGAGTTATGCATGTCCCTCATACAATCTGCACCCATCTGGCTGATACATGGGAACCGATACTCTGCAATGCAGACAAGTAAATGTGTTTTGGGACCCACATCCATCTGCCGGGTCATGCTACCGCATACCTATTGGAGGTTTGCCACCTTTTAAATTGGCCGAGGTGGGACTTTAGGATTAACACCTGTCCCACTTTGCGTGGGACAGTCCCTCCTCAGGCGGATGTGTCATGCGAAAATAATCAAGACATAGCAAATGTCCTGATTACAGGACAATATTATATTCTACGTTTCTCTAATAGTTGCATGCAACAGTTATTGTATATATGACACTTCTATATGTTATGTGAAGTAGCAAAAGCAAGTGGACTGATACTAGACTAAGCTTTTATTTGTGCAAATACGTATAGTTCTGTACTATGCACAGCTGTAGGTATGTTCTGACCTGGTACGTCTGACATTTCTATGGAACAGGTCCCACTTTGGCCATTTTGAAAGGTGGCAGCCCTATAGAACCTATATGTAGAGATGTTAGATCTGGCAGGGCAACACATACTCACAAGCAGTAGAAAATAGACTACTTTACCGTTTTGATTAAATAAAAGGTTATTCTTGTAGCATTATACTTGCTAACACTGTTTCCTATAAAATCTAGGTGTTTCAGATACAACATAATTGTTTTATGC
>NC_056739.1:1818606778-1818779437 GCF_019279795.1 Protopterus annectens
GAATGTGATATAGTGTCATTTGACCTGTTCCTCGTCTGCACAGCCTATTATTCCAGCTACTGTCTTTGTTTGTCTGTGCACATTCATATTATTTATGTCAATAAATGGAGTGCATGTGTTACAGAGAATGTACTTCAACATATTGTTGTCTGCATGTGCGTATGCATATATACCTATTACGTAATAGTTGACCTATACGAGGTGGTCCAGTGGAACCGGCCCAACCAACCCTGACACTCCTGGATCCATAATCGCATACTCATAGTTCCTCCACCCCACTCGTGTTGAGTTTCCACGTGTACATTATCCATTAACATTAACAGCCATTATCCACTTGATATCGCAGCCATGACACACCTTTACACATTGCCCTCTCCAGAGCATTTGGGGCCCTACACACATTTTGTCCTGCCTCGTGTATTCACAGGGTCTCCCGCCATTTATATTTGCACATACGTGCCTTTCCTGGTGTTATGGATTACAGCCATTTGCAGTTTACAAGTGTTGGTGGTCCCAACATGGACTACATTCCATCTGTGTGTGTAATGTAGATGTAGCAATTCAACGATGTTATGCCTACTGGTAGAACCCTGCCTGTGGTGGGAATAGTGGTGATCTGCTCACTCTTGGGAAGCTTTATCTGACATACGCTGCAAGCTCTATATAATACCTTAGTTGCTCTCGATTCCCTTCACAACCCTTGTGTATGCTTTATTCTTACGGCGTTCATTCTTTTTAGGTATATATATATATATATATATATATATATATATATATATATATATTTCATATCTGTGGATATATATATATCTATACACACACACATATATATGTATATGTATGCATATATATATATATATATATATATATATATATATATATATATAAATTACATCTGTACATAAAAACATACATTTCCTATGCTGGGAGCTGCGTACATCCGTGCAGGCGCACTTGCCTATGCTTACTGTGAGTTACATATGTTTACTGCCGCTTATTTGTGCTTACGTGTGCCTTATTCATTATGACAGTACCACTTTGATTGAAGGAATCCGGTTAATGGCCCCATGCAAAACACACGTTCACCTTTACATGTTTAAATGTTGGCTTTACAGCACAGCAACATTCATTCCACAAGGAAAATGATATGTGCTATAGTTGAACTTGAACCTGGAATGCCTTTATGTTAGGCAGATGCTCTAACCACTACACTATTGGTGTTCTGCTTCATTTATATGTATACCCATGGTTCATAGTTACCCGAACACATGCCTCAACACTTCACTTACACAGCAGGCATCCATTCTCCTGCTGGGAAAACCGCAGTACTACACATGCGCCATTCCCTATTCCCTACTGCTCTGACCCATGCTGCATGTTTACTCACTCCGAGGATATTCAGAACTCCAAAGCTTATAGTTCTGGCACATACGTGTGTTTGATTGTCAGGGTGTTCATGTGGTCATCCGGGTTTAGGCTTGTCCGACTGGAGACCAAAACAGTCATGTACCCATTTGAAGGTCAGTATTAGCACATGGACAGTTAGTCCCAATGTTACTATTCATCCTGTGTTTACAGATGCAGGGGTTTGCCCACCTCTGACCAGCTTGACATGTCGGCACTACATAATATGGGGTGGGGGGGTTCCGCTGGTGTTTCCCCTTCACATTTGTTACGACTGCTTTATTGTGACCATGTTCATTCATTCATATATATATCTCTGTCTGTACATACACATACATATACACCTACATACCTATTTATATTTCCCCTACTGTTGAATGTCCGCTGCGCATCCCCGCTGGTTTTACCTCCCTATATCCGATGGACATTATTCCGGGCAACACATAAAATTAGCGGCCCTTGCATGGCTTGGATCCAGAAACAGACACACTTTAGTCACCGTTTGACCACTACATCATCCATGGTACATTCCGCATGGATGGTAGCTAGGATATATGACTTCACTACAGGTATTCAACAGTACTGGCAACAAATGTGGCAGTTGGTTGGTGTACATATGTGTATGGACCTCTCAACCTCTCAGGGACTAATTTTAACAGTAACAGGGACAAGGCAAGGACAAATCTGGGACAATCACGGACACTTTTAATATATTAGTACTATTAGCTTGAAACATTGACAGAATCAGAGTATATGTATTAATACTTATTTTCTGAAGTAAAAGACGTCTGTTACTCTTCATTATTGTCATTATTCATTCAGTGTAATTCACCACCTTTCCTGCAAAGGTCACTGGTTTTAGGGGGGATTAAGAGGCTGGCCAGTTATTGTGCGAATGCTCTGACCATTGGTAGGGTTGGCACCTGTTCATATGGCCAGGATGGGATATATTTGGGACACATCAAATTTTTTAGGGCAACACATACCCACGGTCAGTACAACAGATAGTACTTTTGTTTTATGCCTAAATGTAAGCTTATTGTTGTAGCAGTTTAGCTGCTTCTTCTGTTTCATTTACTTGCTTATTCTATTTCTTGTAACATGTAGGTATTTTACATATGGAAATAACTATTATATGTGACTATTACATAAGGTGTGGGACATAATTATGTCCTACGATCGCAGGATATTTTACATTTATAATGGTTTTTGTATGGACACAACTGCCCAGAGGGGGACTGTCCCTCACAATGTAGGACAGGTGGTAAACCTGACCATTGAGCTAGACTTAACTATTGGCGGTGCGCTAACACGATGCGTTTCGCTTCCACTTGGTATAACTATCGACACTACAATAGAATACGGGCACAGGGTTTTAAATGTCATTTGTTCGAGGGATGGAGACTCAATATTCAGCTACGTGCATTTGTGTTTGCTTCTTATTTTTGTGTTCACAAAACTGTCTTGCATGCTTTGCATATGTTTCAGTATCCATGGACACTGACAGGTGTGATTACTATTAGAGGCAGGCTGTACTATTCAGCATTTTAGATTGCATGTAAACAGCCAACATGTCCATGCCTCAGTGCGGCACTTGGACACGCCCCATGCACTCGCGCACATTTCCTATGCACGTGGATGTGGCGGCAGCGCACCTTCATTAATATGCATATGGCACTACTGTGCCATCTCTACGCCGCACGGTCGGCGCAAGCCTAATGCCGTTTTTGTGCCGAGCTTCATGAATCCCGGGGAGTGTCTTCTTTGTTCACAATGTAATTGTACTACTATGACTGATTTTGCTTCTGCTTTATTTCATAGAGTGAAATCATTTTCTCTGGTATTAACTTATTGACTGTACGTTTTGAAGACATTGCTGAAATTATCATTTTTGTTCTGTGGACTGTTATGTTATTGAATTTTAATAACACTGAAATATTGTGCCTCATTGGTATTGTACTGCTGTTCATCTTTGCTTTGCAGACTGTAGTGGTACTAAGCTTAAATAATATAGAAGTATTGTGACTTATTGCTATGGTATTGTTGCTCCCTACTGGCAATATCTACAATAACACTGCAGTGTTGCCTGTTACTTACACTATGTATATAAAAACAAATTAAGTTTTTCAGTACTGACTGCACTTTTTGATCATTGATGTTGTTGCCTTTCTGCTTGTTCCTCATTATTGTAGTGTTACGGCATTTAAAGATACTGCACTACAATACTGCACAAGGATGTACAGGGTTATGCATGCACTATACTTTTATTGCAAAGGTGTGGACTCCAAACCTGTGTATTCAAATGAGACTACATTTAACCACAGTATTATTTCATTAATAGGTGACTCTATTGCTAGGCATGCAGACATCAACCTCAACACGCTGAATAAAAATATGGCAACAGTTAGCTGTCTTTCTGGAGACATAATCCAGAATGTAACAATTGCTCTTAGATCTCATCATCCTGATAAATAAGATTATGACCTGACAGTGGTCCATGTGGTGGTGAATGACCTCAGATGCTCCACTTAGATGGACTTGTAGTAGGCTATGACTGAGCTTGCAATGCTATGTCTGAGGCAGGAAAGACACTGGTCTTGAGTGGTACTTTGCCATCACCAAGAAGGATGTGAAGATTAAACGGCAAGATAACTGGATTTAATAATTGGCTATGTAGCTAATGTCACTGTAGGGGGGATCCAGTATATGTCTGCTTGGGAAGAGATGGCTGAAAAGCCTTGTTGCTTTGCCAGAGATTCTCTGCACCTCTCTTACTAAGGCTTTTGCATCCTGGTTAAAGCATTTGCTGCCCTCATAGTACCTTTTTTAGGCAGAGTCCATCTAACAGACATTCCAACTTAGTAAATTATAATTTGAATCACATTAATGTGGCTCTGCTCATTGCTAGGAGTCTTAATAAAAATGCCTGTAAACTTCAGGATCTCCTGCAGCTTGAACACATTCATATATATATATGTAGTTATGGAGACATGGTTTCAGTGCAATGAAAGCATTCCTTCTATAGCTGGGTAAAGTGCCTATCACATCTTCAGACCCACTGGAAATTGTGGGCAAGTATCAGTATTTGTAAAAGATATCACCTCACAAAAGATTCCTTGGACACCAGATTTGAACTGCAAGATGTCCAAATCACCATAAACAAGACTAATTACCATTTCATAGCTAGTTATAGAACACACCCTAAGTCTCCTTCTGAGCATGATGCTGTCTTAACATATTAGCTGAAATTCCCTTTAAGCCCACCGCCTTTCAACTGGGGGACTTCAACTATCCATAATAAACTGGCTGACCTATACTTCCAATTTTCAGCATACCCTATACACCCTGAATATTATAAATGTTAACTTTCTTTTACAAATAGTTAGGGACGGCCTTTGGTCAACTGGTACCCTAGGCAAAAAGTCTCCACAGTGGCACACAAACACCACATGGTGCCCCCTCCTGGTCTACCTACACTATTCATATTACTGGAAAAATGCCCCTGCTAGAGTTTCGCCCTAGGCGGCTGCCTAGTTGGCCTATGCCTAAGGCAGGCTATGCAAATAGTTAACCATCTAACTAGAGGCCCCAATATCCTTTATCTAGTCCTCAGAAATATGGCCACTTCTTGCACATTACCAAATGTATCATTCTGCATTGTTAAATCTGATCATATATTAGTGACATTTTCCTTTAAAATTGATGATACTTCCTCTGTAAATATTTCTGTGTTTAGGAACTTCTCAGAAGCAAACCTTTTTTGGTTTCTTGATAACCTAAATAAATTCCACTGTAATCCTCCTTCAATAGATCCCATTACTTAAGCTGCTTCTCATGCCTCTGAATTCTACTCCCACATAAATAGTTGTATCGCTAAGGCAGTACTTATCAGCACCAACTATAATAAGAAATTTAAAACCAAACCCCTATGGTGGAATATTCATAAAAAATAAATTATGTAACAAGAGAAATAAATTTCTTACTGCCTATAAGAGATCTCATTCAACCTACTTTAAGGGCACTCTAACCAAAATAATAAATAGGTTAAGAACTATAAGGAGGTCAGAACTGAGTATGAACTTAAAAGTAACCACTAAAACCAAAAAAACAAAAACTGCAAATCTTTCTTTAACTGTCAAGAAGTTAAGAGCTAACACCCAACAGTGTTTGTAGCTAGTCTACATTGATAATGCACACCCTGAACCAAGGGAATAGCAAATATCTTAGCTGACAAGATTACTGAAAATTTTGCTCCTCCATTAAGAAGGTTTGTGGTCTACAATCTTGTGGGTGAAGAAGGTAGATTTTGCCCTTCTGAGCTGGGAATTGCTTGTTAAAGGCTTATTGTACCTGCTTATTTGAACAGTTTCTTTCTGAAATTGGTGCACCTTGTTTGCTGTAGCATAGACTAGATTCAGACCTACTGAATCTATCTCTGTTTGCATAACTTGAGCACTAATCCAAGCCATCGTTTTTTGGAGAGGGTTCATAGGTTTGTAGGTTCATACTAGGCTATCTGCCCTAGGGCATTTATAAGCCTAGCCAGAGTGTGTTTGGCTATTGCCACCCATTGAATTGAGTTTACTGTGCCCTTTTTTAGGTTAGTTTACTGTGCCTCTGTCTAGTAGTGACACAGAAGTAATCCCTGGGGTAAACCTACGATCTCACATTCACTCGTCAAGATTCCTCTTGAAGAGAGACAGTGAGGGGCTCTGCCTAACATGGACTGGGATTCTATTCCAGAGCAAAGGGAGCCTCTGGGTTATGAATCTGTCCCTCCAATCTGTCCCTCCAGCATGTCTTATTTATTTCTGTGCTGAGGTTCAAGTCCCTCGAGCGCGTAGCTCTAAGGGATTTGGATTTTCTGAGGTGGAGCATGTCCATTAAGTCCTGGTTTGACATGGCTTTATACGTCAGGCATAGATCGCCTCTAAGTAGGCAGTATGCTACTGAGTAGAGCTGGAGTTTCTTTAACCGAGCAGCATATGGCATCTGTTTGAGTCCCTTTATCCTCTTTGTGAGGTACTTTTGGAGTCTTTCTAGTTGCTGCAGGTGTCGGGTAAGGTACATCCCAAATGGGGCTTTGTATTCTATTATGGGCCTTATGAGGGATGAATAAAGGGACACTATGACCTCCGTTGATCTAGATGTTGATCTTTCATGATAAGGTGGGCTATATAGAGGGTTTTTCTAACCACTTTGGCAATGTGGCTGTCAAAGGAGAGATTACTATCAACTTGGGTCCCCAGGTCCCTAATTACTTCTTCCGTACTTAATGGATTACCACCTATGTGGTAATTTGTGGGTACTTCGTTTTTGCCAAAGGGTATAACTATACACTTTTTGGCGTTTAGCTTTAGGCCATGGCTCTGGCACCAGTTATCCATCTCTGTGAGACCCTTTTGGAGGTTGCTTGTGTCAGCTGGAGAGTCAATTATGGCACCCAATTTGCAGTCGTCTGCGAACCTGGTCAGCCACAGTCCTCCCATGTAAGCCTGTACCTCAGAAAAATATATACCGAACAAGAGAGGTCCCAGGACTGAGCCTTGTGGGACGCCACTTGTAACTGGTTTTGAGTCTGACATGGCTCCAGCAATTCTGACTATGTGGGTCCTGTCCTTGAGCCAGTTTGCAACCCATCTTATGACATAGGGGTTTATATTTAAGCTGGAGAGCTTATCTATGATGCCCGAGTGGGGTATTGTGTCGAAGGGTTTTGCGAGGTCCAGGTAGGCTGTGTGGACTACCTTCCCTTAATCGATGGCCTTGGTGACTGTTTCAAAGAAGTCGACCGGGTTCAAGAGGCAGGATCTACCCTTAACAAAGTCGAATTGGGTAGGATCCAGTGTCTGTATGTCCCCAATGTCTTTGTTTATGAGTTCCATGATGATCCTTTCCATAGCTTTGCAGACCAGGCTAGTCAGGCTTATGGGGCGATAGTTTGCAGGGTCCGTAGAGGCACCACCTTTGTGGAGTGGGACCACTGTCGCTGTATGCCATTCTTTGGGTACATAACCTGTGGTAAGGCTGAGATTGAACAGCAGCTTTACTTGAGGGTTTACTCTTCTTGGAGTTCATGTAGGATGCAACCAGGGACATTGTCAGGTCCCATTGATGCTGTGTTTTTTGCTTTGGAGAGGGCGGCTTTCACCTGAGCATCTGAGATGTTAGGGAGGCTGCACTCTGCTGGGATAGTTATTTGCTCTTTTGGGGGGGGGGGAGAAGTTTGCACTGAATCTGTCTGCCAGGATGTTGGCAATGTCTGTGGGTTCAGTGTATTTTTTGTCATTTTGGATCAACTCTGAGCATATCTGGGAGTTTCCACCCAGGTTCCTAACATAACTAAAGAAAGCCTTGTGATTTTCTTTAGAGTCCTGTGCAATTTTTTTCTCGAAGTTAGCCTTGGTGGATTTTATGAGGGATTGTAGTTTTTTGCTAGTACTGATCAGAGATGCCTTCCCTTTTAGGAATTTTGCTCTATCATGTAGTAGCTTCCTCCTTCTGTTGTACAGCTTATTTATGGCTGGGGTCCACCAGACTGGATGCCTGCCTTTGGACGATTGGGTCTTGGTTTTGTTTGGGATAGCATGATCCATGCATTCCTGGAGGTGTCCATAGAATGCATTTATAAAGGATTCTGCAGTTTGGGCCGTAGTTTCCACTGGTCCGGGGGCCTTGAAGGATTCCACCTCAGTTTTGAGAAGTGTGAAGTTCGCTTTTATGACGTTTTTCACTGTGGTTTTCTGGGTTGGGGGTGGGGTCGGGATATGGATATCCAGTGAGATTAAATTATGGTCAGATCTTATCAATGAGGGGTATACCTCTGGTATGGAGCATAGAGTCCCCATGCTGGTGATGACCAGGTCCAGTATGTTTTCCCCTCTTGTGGGAGTGGTGACTAGTTGTTCCAAAGCATTTGAGTTTATAAATTCTAGGAACCTTTGGGCTAGCGTGTTGGGGCTTGGGTAGTGCTCCCAGTGTATGTTTGGGTAGTTGAAGTCACCCAGTATAATGGTGTTTGGAGAGATCTTCATATTCTCCAGTGATCTCAGGAAAGCCGAGTGGGATTCCTGTTTTTGAGAGGGTGGTCTGTAACATGCTACAAACTGAAAAGCAGTTTTGCCCACTGTTAGTTGCACATGGATGGTTCGCCTGCACCTTAGTAGCAGGAGTGTGCAGTTAGAACTCGTCTGATTGAAAGTTGCTGGAACAGGTCTCAGTTTTGAGCTTTTTTATTGGTTAATTGGTTAATTTGTTTAAATCAGTTTTCTCTTGTTTGCTACTGTTATATGTAAGTGTGTATCTGTTCTCTTGTGTTAAATCAACCTAAACAGAGTTTAAATATCTTTAGCATAGTCTGGTTACAGGTTTTGCTGTATCCAGATCTATTTGTGAAATTTCTGTGTTTCCTGCTAAAACATGTTGTGTTGGCCAGGGCCTGTCTGCACTTAGTAGGAGTAAGTGAACTGGTTCAAACTGGTCTGGCATAGGGTATTGAGCTAAGAGGTCAGGGACAATGGTTAATTGGTCAGTTCCAGCATTTCTATTTTACTTCAGTTTTTGTGGTATTTAAACCCCATGTTTGTGCAGGTTTGTGCTTGTTTGCATATCACGCACTGCCGCTGCACTGTTTTAACCCTTTGCAAGGTATCCCAGCACTCCTGTGTAAGTGAGGCCCTTGCTTGCAGCTACTGTATTGATTTTATCCAGCCCTACTCACACCTGTAGGTACTCTCCTTAGACAGTACCTCTCTACTATCCCTAACCTCTCTTCCACAGATTCTGAGAACCATGGAGGGGCAATTTCCTATGGTTTCTCCCACTAGTCTGGTTGATATGGGCATCCTAAGACAGTGTAGCAACTGCCATATATACATGGACAACCACCCAGAAACACAATATGTGAGAGATGCAATTGCATTAAGAACCTAGAATCCTTGCTGTCTCAGTCACAAACCAGTACAGCTGGCACTGACAAGGTTCTCTGTGCAAACACTATGAACAACACATCTCTAACACCACCTACACCTGCACAACACACTCCTACATATGAGGAGGTTCTCAACAAAAACATACCTAAACAAAAGATATCTCCGAATCAAAAACGCATATGCACATCACAACCCACAGCATCAAGCATCACACATAGTACACCTGTGTCTCACAGCTTCTAAGGCCCAGCCACAAACCCAGCATTCTTGTCATAGGAGATGTGCCCCTCACCAGGCTAGACAAGGAAAAAGTCACAGTAAGTTGTTTGTCAGGTGCTAGAATCCGCTATATCCCACACACACTCAAGTTTCTTAACAACAGGTACTGTTATGACTCTGTCAGAGTTCATGTTGGTGTGAATGACTTGAGAATACCTGTTTGGACCATATGAAGAAAGACATGATTGAGCTCACTGAATATGTGTCCCAGACAGGTATGTCCCTAGCCTTAAGCAGCATCCTACCATCACCTAGAATGATGCCTCAATACAAACAGAAAATGACTGACTTTAACAATTGGCTTAGTTTCTGGTGTCATTCCAAGGGGATCCAGTACCTGACAGCCCAGGAGGAAATGATTGACAGACAATGATGCTTTGCCAGAGATGGCCTTCATCTGTCTCCCTTGGGCTTCAGTCTTCTGGCAAAGGTTCTTGCCTTCCCCATAGTGCCTTTTTTAGGCAAAGTCATGAGCACAAAATTACCAACATGAAAAATTCTTGTAAACGAAATTTAAAGATCATGCTGCTAAATGCTAGGAGTCTTAACATGAAACTGCACTCATTGCAAGCATTTCTTGCCCTGGAGGATGCTGACATTTGTGCAGTTACTGAAACCCAGTTCAAAGCTGCAAGCAGAGATCACCCCAGCCTTACCAGGTTACTCATCCTAACATACTTTTAGACCCCAAACAGAGGGCCATAAAGCCAAAGAAGGTGTAGTTTCAATATTTATCAAAGACATGCACACTTCCAGGCTGGTCAAATGGCATGACGTACAGGAGACACTCCAAGTGCAGTTAACTGTTGACAAAACACCTATTCAAATCATAACTATCTACAGATCCCCAGCCATGACTCAGAACGCCTACTCCACCTATCTGGACTTACTTGAATACATTAAGATTCAACCCTCTACCCTGATCCTAGGTGACTTTAACTACCAAATCATAGAGTGGAAAACCTATTCTAGCCCAAAAATGAACACCCAGAGATTCTTCGACTTTGTCAATGCCAATGCATTGAATCAGCTGGTCAACACACCTACGAGAGGTGAAAATATCCTGGACCTGGTCCTAACCAACATGAGTAGCCACTGTGGCACCCCTATGGTGTCATCCTCCTTGGTAAGATCCGACCATAAATTGATCACTTTTGAAGTCAACATCTCCCGTGACCCCGCCCCCCCTTGTCAGAGTCAAACAAAAAAAAAACTTTTCCAAAGCTGACTACAATCTCCTGAGAGCAGGTATAAGCAGCTTTATAGCCACCGCTGCTTCAGTTGGAACTAGCACTAATGTCCAAGCCTACACCAAAAAACTATATGAGCACCTACATAGCTGTATAGACTCACCAGTACCTGACAGGACCAAATCATCTTCCTCAAGGAAGAGTAAACCTGTCTAGTGTACAGCAGCAATAAACAAACTCTATAATAAAAGGAAAAAATTGCTGTCCAGGACCAAGAAGGAGCAGGTGCCAAGTTAAAAGCAATCTCTTCTTTGTCTTAACAAGCAAATAAGGCCACTGGTGAAATCCTCTAAGGCTAACTTCGAGTCCATATTGGCCACATCCACTAAGGACAGTCACAAGGCCTTCTTCACATACATGCACAATCTTAAAGGTAACACTCAAATCTGCTCTGAACTGGTGGTTAATAACATCACATACACAAATGTTGTAGATATAGCCAACTTGCTGGCAGGCAGGTTCACTAAAAGCTTCATCCTTCTGTCCCTCCATCAGTAAACCAGGACATCCCCAGCAGCTGCCCCCCTCCCCTCATCACCAGGGAGCAGGTATTTAATGCCCTCTCAAAGTAAAAAAAATACAGTCTCCATGGGATCCAACAACATCCCTGGCTGTATCCTACATGAACTCAGGCATGAGCTCTCAGCTTCATTAGGTACCCTGTTGAACCAAAGCCTGAGCACCAGCTTCATCCCAGCCAAATGGAGGACAGCCACTGTCATCGCTCTACACAAAGATGGAGTGTCCACTGACCCTGGCAGTTATAGGCCCATCAGCCTAACTAGCCTGATCTGCAAGGCCATAGAACATATTATCATGGACCTTATAAAAAAGGACATTGGCAACCTTCAAACGCTTGACCCCACACAGTTTGGTTTTGTCAAAGGGAGATCATGCTTTTTAAACTTTGTTGACTTCTTTGAAACAGTCACCAAAGCCATGGACGAGGGGAAGACAGTACACACCGCCTACCCTGACCTAGTCAAAACCTTTGACACTATTCCCCACTTGGGCATAATAGATAAACTCTCCCTTCTAGGCATCAAACTGTATGTTACCAGATGGGTAGCTAACTACCTCACTGATATAACCCACTCAGTCAAAATAAGGGAAGCCACCTCTAGTAGTAGACCTGTAATGAGTGCTGTACCCCAAGAATTGGTCTTGGGACCTTTAATGTTGTTGGATATACTTTTCTGAGGTGCAAGTCAAAAGCAGTGGTCTGTGGCTGACCAAGTTGCGGATGACTGCAAGCTGGGTGTTATCTTAAATTCCCCTAATGATGTGAACATCCTCCAAGAGAGTCTTACCCAAACTAATGACTGGTGCCAGAAGCATGGCCTCAAACTGAATTCCAAGAAATGCATCACTATCCCCTTTGGGGAAAATGGATCTATATCACGTTATCACAAATTCAAAATGTTGAATGTCAAAATAGCGAAAGTGCCGAAAACTCGAACTTCCATTTTTTAGATCACAGTACAGTGAAGATTGGGATATTTGCCCTTTCCTCAATGTAGTGCAATCTTGGAGTTGGAATATATATTTAGTGGGGGGGGGGGGGTGCAACCCCCCACAATACGAAGTTTGAGTTTTGGAATTTTTGCTCTTTTGAGCGTTGAACATTTTGCGTCTTCGATAATATGATATAGACGTGGGGAAAATGGCATCCCCACTAATTATCACATTAATAACAATGTACTAAGCATGCAATCAGTCATGAGGGACTTGGGCACCCAGGTTGATAGTAACCTGAATTTTGACCACCACATTACCTGACTTGTAAGAAAGACTTTCTACATGGCCCAACTCATACGTAAGGGTATTTCATTCAGGAACATGGAGGTCATAACATCCCTCTACTCCTCCCTTATCAGACCCATTATCGAGTACAATGCCCCCTTCTACATGTACCTTGCCAAGAACATTCAGCAGCTGGAGAGACCACAGAGTTTCTTGACCAGGAAAATCCAGGGTCTCAAACACCTATCTTATACAGATAGGCTAAAAGCCCTGTCCCTCTACTCAGTCTCATACAGACTGCTCAGAGGTGACCTGTGTCCGGCATACAAGGTCATCTCAGACCCAGCGTTGATGGAGTTGCAGCATATCCGTAAATCAAATTCCACTCGCGCAACCCACACACACAGCCTCAACCTAGTCTGTAACATTAGTAGAACTTGTTAGTGGGATAGATTTGTGTCCCAAAGACTCCCCTATCTGTGGAATAGACTCCCTCTTCATGTCAAGCAGGGTACCTCTCTAGCCCTTTTTAAGAGGAACCTGGACGACTTGATGGGAAACAGAAAATACACTCCTGGGATCCCACCTGTGTCCCTGCTGGATGGGGAAACAGGTGCTGACTTTGTGGGAACATGGGCAAAATTCTTGGCTAGGCTTATAAGGGCCCCCGGGCCAATAGCCTTGTATCATCCTATGAACCTACAATTATAGCTATTCCAGAAATTCTACAATCCCAGACTTCCCCCTTTAATTACTGTGGAACAAGTTTACTCAGCAATCTCAAAAACTAAGAACACCTTACCCACAGGCCTGACTATTAGTGCAATTATGACCTTTCTGAACATCTACCTAACTTTTTTAACAAAGGCCTCTACACTGGTTACATCCCTGAATCCTGAAAAACAGTCACTGTAATGCCATTGCACAATGGTGGCCCAATTACAGACCTCGGTAACTATAGACCTGTTAGTCTCAATAGCCATACATGTAACACTATGGAGCATATTATCTCAGATTTCAATAAGTTGGACATTGAAAATCTGTCCTGTACTCTCATCAATTTGGCTTTGTTGAAGGAAGGTCCTGCTTCTTTAAACTCATTAATTTCTCTGAAAAGGTAAACAAAGCAGTGGATAGTGGTTATGCAGTACATACAGCATATCTAGACCTGATCAGACACTATTCCCAATCAGGCATTATTGATAGACTCATAAATCTGAATATAAATGCCTATGCTGTGCAGTGGATATCCAATGGTTATCTGACAGAACCAAGGAGATTATAGTTATGGATAGCAATTCTAAAAGAAAAACAAAAGTTACCAGCACTGTATCACAGAGTACCTCTTTAGCATCGATTCTGGTAATCTGGCATCTGTTTCACAGACCTTTGAGGTCAAAACTCCTGGCTTTTGTTTATCTAAGTTCATAAATGACTGCAAATTGAGTGTTGTAATTCAATCTACTAATGCCCAATTGCATTAATATGGGTTAGAGCATGCTAACAACTGGTGCAAGTAAATGGTCTCAAATTAAATGTGGAAAATGTTGCATAATTTATTTTATGACATACCCCTCCATTCAGGCTCCATTGTAAGGGATATAGGCACTCTTTTGATCATTCCTTACTAATGACCATCATTTTTCTGCAGAAGTTTGGAAAGCGTTTTATCTGGCCCATCTAATTTCCAAAGATATGTCCACTAACTCCAAGTAAGTCTTAATTCCCCTTTACTCATGTCATGAGACGCATTATTGAATATAGTGTACCTTCTGGTATTTATTGGTCTAAACATATCACTCAACTTGAGAGACTTCGGAGATTCATAACTAAAAGGATCATTTGGCTCAAAAATCTTATAGTTATCAGGAGAGCCTGGCTGCCCTCCCTCTGTACTCAGTCTCTTACAGACTACCCTGTGGAGATCTGTATTTAGTCTTTCGAGCAATGACAAATCCAATCCTCTTTGACATCCCATTCCTTCATACAAGAGATGGTACCTGAAATACATAAATAAAGGAACTGAACCTACATCAGCAGATAAATAAGACACTTTGGTGTGATACATTGTGATACGAATATATCCCTCACCTTTGGAACAAACTTTTAGTACATGTTGAGCAGAGTAGCACCCTTACCACCTACAAGGTAAACCTAGATAATTGGATGGGCAGTTTCAAATTCTCATCCAGTCTTTCTTGTCTTACCCTTCTTGAGACTGAAAGGAGCTTTTGGATAGGTGTTTATGGTTAGACTTGTAATGATCTGCAGACTGATTGCCTAGTACTCACTTATGAACCTAAATCAACCAAAGTCCACATACTTTGTCTTTTACATAAGAGAAATAGATCCCAACAAGAAAAGGAACCATGACAGAGCCCTGTGGGATATCACTAGTGACATTTTTGACTGGAAAAGGTTTCTACAAGGTGTTACTTGTCACAGACCTGGACACCTAATCTATGTTGAATCTGTAATCACTATACTTCAAATACTGTTTCTACTCACAACATGTCCGCTATAATCTCTGTGTAAATTTTTATCTCATTAAATATTTGTGGAGCTATTCTCCCCCATCCTCCACTGAAAAGGGGTCTTGCATGGCCCAGCTGGACCTCCAGGTAACTAAATGCAAATAAATAAACACATAAACAAATAAATAATGCATGGATTCAATCAGAAAATCAGTTAGCTATTCAGTAAACACAAGGATTGATATTTAGCTTGGTGATCTTGTTGATACTACTGGTATGAGGTATTATCTCAAAGGCTTTGACTAAATCTAGATATGCAGTGTGACTGATGCATTTCATTACCTTCCAGATGTTAAAGCTTATGTGTCAGTGCCTTTATGTAGTAGTAGTACTACAATGGCTGTTCTCCAAGCATCAGGAAAATAGCTAGTGGTTACACTGAATGGGTTTAGAAGGGGTTTGCCTCAACTGTGTTTTATACTTAGTAGAAGGCAGCCATTAATATTACTGGGGGCATCGAGCTGCTGTCCTTTGTTTTAGATATGACTTATTACAGATTGTTCCTGGGTGGATCCAATATAAAAGACAAGGGAGGGAATGTATGATGAATGTGTGAAGTGAGGTTAGTGTTGCATTTGCCAACTATAATGTTGGGAATGATATCAAGATCTTAATACATAGTACCATTTGATTTCAGCTTGGTGCAGTATATATGAATACTTCTGATATTTCCAATAGAACTAAAATAATGCCTTATGATTATCTTTGCTGATGGTGGTAACATTAAGTTCTTAACTGACCATGCATTTCTTAATAGTGCACTTGAGGATCTTAATATGATTTAAGTTATTTTTATACTGGGTAGAGGGTATTTATTATACATAGCAAGTAGTTTATTTTATAAGAGTTGTTGATGTCTGTCTGAACTGTCAAAGGGCAACTGGAGGTATGGCCTCTTATACAAAAGTGATAAATATAGGCATTTAAAGGTATTTCACAGTGACATTCTGTCAAACTGCATTATTCCCAGTTTCCATTAGGAGTGGTATATGACTTCTGTGTAGGGTATGGAATGCAGTGCATATGCAGAATAGAAGTTGCTTTCTAAACCAAAACAGAGATGGCATTTGCTGTAAGTTATTCACATGGCCTATGTCAGCAAAATATTTACATTTTCCTCTCTTTTTCCCTGCTTTGAGTTGAGAATAGACCTGCTGAAGTTTGTAGACTTGATGACATTTCTACTTGGTAAGTACACGTACATATCTGAAAATCATTGACTGCTATTCTCCACAGAGAATCACTGCCAATATGGTTTGTATTTCTGTGATGGCAGTAATTCATTTTGTGCTTTTAATTGTTCTCCAGGGGTGTGTGACAATAGAGTTAGTATATACAAGTAATGGGAGTTTGGATGGCACAGAGGGCCTTGTCCCCCTGGAAATATATTTTTTTTAATACAGTTGAAGCTTCACACCCTTTATTAAGTTTGACTGTAACTTTGACTGATTTCCACTCAAGTAGTTGAATCTGCAGACAGCATCAAAAACAAGAATAAATTTAAACATATGGCCTATTGTTTGCACACGTTGTTATATTTTCTCACTCTCTCTCCCTTTGAAGATAGTTGCAGATCATACTGAAAACAAGAATACATTTCTATCCTTTATTAAAACATTGCTATATTTTCTGTCTATAAAATTATGGATTTTGTTAAATTATGGATTTCTTTCAAAATTCTTATATGGATCTACATTGCTTAAATCTTTCATCTAACTTTCCAGAATTGAAAAAGGTATGCCATCCATAAATATACACAGACAGATGCAGGAGTGAGGGAGACGTTTTACTATTGTGCTGTTTGGGAACAACATTCTTGAAGCTGGTGTGCATTTTCTAAACTCCTGGTTACAACACTGCATGTATATGTCAGGCTGCTAATGAGATCACTTGTAAACATCTACAACCTCATCACATACCACCAATGAAAATTATATTTAACATCTGGATTTACATATCCCCTATTATATCTGCATTCAGTATGTCATTGCATCTCATGAAAAGGGGAGCTGATGAGTAAAGTAAAAGGCAGTGTAAGCTCTGAAATGTGGGGTCTTTAGCAATGTAAGTTTACAACACAGTGGAACAAAATGGGTTGAATCTTGATTTGGCTTATGATGAAAAAATGGTTCCCATGTATGCATTATATATTTGCTTTTATCACGTGCCAATGTTTCTATGAAAATTGGTTAGTCATGAAGGTGATTGAATTAAGTCAAACTCCAGGAGGTCATATAAGACACAATTCAGTGCTTTTTCCTATTTCTGCAGTTGTTTGACCCTGGAATTACTTTACTTTTGTTGCAGGGGTATGAAGACATAGCTCTCAAGATGGAGAAGCCCCCCCCCCAATATAAAAGCAAATTCTTTACTATTTGTTGGTGACAGAAATCTAAAACATTTTTTTACATTTGTAATCACCCATTTTTTAGATTATTTTTACTTGCAATAATGATAATGGTCGATGAGGTTGTTTCTTGTACTTTTAATTGATCAATCATATTGGTTATGATTTATTACATACTCCTATATACAGAGTGTGTAGGTATGTATGTACGTATTCAAATATACAAGTGTATTTCCTAGCATTGGACACTGATAAAGGGTACAATAAATGAAAGCCACATACTTAGTACAAAGATACATCTAGATGAGTGGCTGCAATAAATTCAAGCTACTTATATTGTATAAAAATACATCCAGATTAGCAGGTCTATCATTAGTGACAACAGGACTAATGTCACAAATCATATGGCAGCTCAACATGTGAATCTATCCAAGGCTACTAAGTCCCTTCATATTAACCACGATGCACTGCATGGGGACCTTGGTATCCATATTTGTGGCACACCATGCAGATTAGACAAACATGCAAATGCAAACATCTAAACCAAGAGGAAGAGGAGAATGGGCAAAAGCATTAATGAGGAAGGACCTGTTTGTCCAAAATTAACATGGTAAATATATAGGTTTCATATCTGGCATGAGGAGGTCCACCTTCATTAACAGCAGGGCACAGTCCCAGCTAACCTTTCTGGGCAGTTGCCAGCTTTTGGACATTCCCCTGATTACTGTGATCTCAAAGAAGACCAAGACCTGGATATCATGTATAGCTTTAAGTAACTTGTAAAGCTGTTCAGTGAAGACCAGGTGTTTCTGCAAAAATGTCTTCCAAGGCTGCATTGCAAAAGAAGACCTGAGAGATTGTCATTGCTCTACCTGAATGAACCCTAGGTTCAGAATGTCAAGGCTTATACCTTTTGTGATGCCCGTACACTGGCCCAGCAATCAAAGAGCCTCAATACACACAACTAACACCAGTGAGGGGCGTCCACATTGAGAAGGATATCAAATACACACACAGTAAAGTACAGTTCTCCTTAAGAGCACACAGAGATCACAGTCTGTCTGGGGCTGGTTTCTCCCTTTCTCTCCAGATCCCCAATTAGACTCCCCACTGGCACAGCTATAGGGTCCAGATCTCAGCCTAATGATCAAGCTAAAATCTCCAGCATACTCTCTGTCCAACCAGTGCATGTCCCTGCCCAAGTAGCTAATACACACACACTTTGAGATATGAGTTATATACAAACACACAGACACTCTTTGGGAAGGCTGGTGCAGGTTCTCCAGCTATGCTCTTTCTGCCCAGACTATAACAGTAGTACTACTTGCCACCAACCACTAATATCAGCTACTAAAAAGGCCCTTACCAAAGGGTGTCCAATTATTACTGTACAATATTATTATCCAATTAGTAAGTGTGACCAGAACATTTTAAGGCTTACTGGAGTGGCTTGGCCAGTATCACTATATACATGCAATGCACTCTAGAGTTTAAATTATCTCTACACAAAACAGACACATTTGAAAGGTTTAAAAATATTTAATAAATAATAAAGAACACAAGACAATACTTCTTACTACACAGTGCTAATCAAGAGTTCAGAGATCACAGGAAAATGCTTGAAAATACAGTAGAATAGTTCTGACATCAATACAGAAAACAACTAGTCTAATCTTCCCATTTCCTAGCTATTTCTAAGAGAGGCACTAAAGTCTAAGATCCTACTTACATACAGAGCACAGGCAGAGTGCTGGTGAGTTGGATGTTCTCAAGACAAATGCAAAATGCTGTCTCTATGTCTCTGAGAAAGTCCTTTAAATTGATAATACAGTCTGCTGACTCATTTTAGATTACATCATTCTTAACAATTCTCTGGTTCCCAGGCTGACAGAAACTCTACATTCACATTTCTTAGTAACCTTGCACCTGGTCAGGAAACACAGCAATAAATGATGTTATACATATAAATTCTAGCAATTAACTCTGGTCTCAAAGCAATAGGAAGAATTCCTTCATCCAGACATCTCGGCTCTGAGTTTTGAGATCAAACAATTATATAATATTTGACTTACCAGCTTCCCTCCAATAAAGTGCAATGTGGTTACATTTTTGAAGTTCAACATCCAATACAGTCTTTTCACATTTAAGAGAACAAGCCTGTAGCTTATATTAATATTTACAAATGGCAGAATTATCTACAAAATTATATATAGCTAGGCTGGCAGCCTTCACATATTTTCACACCTTTCATAAAAAATGTAATACAGTCAATAACTTAACTAATGTTACTATGGATATTCTACAACCAGGTGTCTTTTTATTATTACATTAAATTATGTAATAGAAGTAAAGCATACCTTCTTTAAATAAATCAGAGAGAGACAATCTGAAGCCGAAAAGCTCCATTTATAAAATACAGCATATGCGCTGAGTGTAGATAATTAGTTCTAGCATCCCTGAACAAAGTAATTAGTTACTTTGTATACTTAATTTCATCTTGATAAGAAATAAGATGTCATTTTAATTTACGAAATCATATTAACACAAAAATCATGCTTTTCGCAAGTGAACACATGCATGATCTCCAATTTATCACAATCTTTTACACACTGTCCAGTTACATACCCGATACTGATGGATTTACTGTATATCAGCAAGTCAAATGACATCAGAAATACTCAGTCTAGGGATCTAAACCTCTTCTGCAACAGAATGGTTTGGAGGGACAGTTTTATCTAAGAGGGGATACCACTGCTCTGGAACAGATAAAGAAACCGAGCCACATAAAACAGATCCACATAAAACAAAGTTCATCTCTGTTCATATTTAAGTGCATCTTGGATCTATGGATGAGAAACAAAAACTTTACCCCAGGACTGCCCCTGTACTAGTAATGGACAGAAGCAACTCCTAAATTCTTTATTCCATGCATGGGTCCCCTCAAATTATCTATGGTATGATCATATTTATTCTTATTAGGAATACTATATAATTATCGACCATGAGATGGGTAAGGCATTTCTATAACCAAATGGTATAGGTTATTTTGATCACAAAAAAGGAAACTGGCTAGGCTTAAAATGGTCCTCAAGGGCAGGTAACCTAGTATCTATGAACCTACTGAAGAATAGGTTGCATAATGACTATCTGAAACATTTATTTTGAAATAAAAGTGCTAAGTAAGTTCAAATCTGGTCTGAGGTCCTTTGTCTTCTTTTAGTAGCAAAAACAACCTGGAATGGTTGGACTCCTTGTATGTCTCTCTTCATTTAAAGGTTTAAGACTTCTTTTCTTGCTGAACATTTCTTACTGGAGTGGGACATTTAGCATGTGTAAGAACAGGGGCAGTGGAGGTGTGTGAGAAATGATAATGCATACCCTGTGGATATTATTGTCTTTATATACTTGTTTTGCATGATGTTCAGCTACATTGGAAGGTAGAGGGGCACACAGTCCCTGATTATCATCAGACTGGGAATGTCTAACAAGACCTCAGGACTTTGCCAAAGGGAGAGTCGTGGTTTCCTTGCTATTACTGGTTACCCTTTTATCTGCGAGGGTGACTGTTGTAGATGCTACCATGATACATTATGCTCCTTCTGGGTGTGGTTCTGTTTCTGCTGGACACACCTAAAGTAGCTAGTATGACCTCTATTGCATCTTGTAAAAGGGGTGCTGGGGAGTTTTAAATTTCACATCAACAGTTGTGATAATTTTGCTCTCCTTCACTATTTCGTCCAGGAAGACTTTTCACTTCAGCTGAAAAAACAATGGTGCTCTGAAAGGGTGAGTACAAAAAGTCACCTTGCTGTCTTTGATAAAATCTGTAAATTACTGCCAGTGGTGTCAACACATGTCAATATTGGTACTTGCAGCCTGGGCTGATTCTGTAGCAGACTGGTATGCTAATCTTATCAGGAGATTCAAAACTGAGAGTATAGTTGTCAACTACAGCAAATTCTGTTTTAAAGGTCCCTCTGGCAAATGATCCAGTGAGTTGCATCTTGTCAACCAGTACTCACTTAGACCTGAATCATACTCAACTTGCAGTCCATGGCCCTCAAATGGAATGTGTAAGATGCATAAACATGATTCCCAAATGATTGCATAACCATAGATTGTTTTGTTTTATTCCAGGGTAAGGCTTCTGTTGCTAGAAATGAATCATGTTTCTGACTGTCCAATAAGCACATCAAATCTTTAGGAGACATGAGTCTCCTGTCAGATTTCCTGTGTAATGGCAGCACAGTACCACAGTTATCCCATGCAGTTCTGATGGCCATTCTGAGCATCTTTGCCAGTGGTGGTATCACTAAAGATGATAATTAGGAGGCTCAAAGTACTTGCTGTAATGTTTTCTGTAGGGAGGATATTGGGTTTGTGGGACATCCTCACTGCCTCATCATTTCTAAGGTCTCGACTTGGGCTTATTTAGATATGAATAGGAATCTATATCCTCCTCATTGTCAGCATCAGGCATGGATGATAAGTTCATATGCTTTTTTTTTTTGCATGCGCTTCTTTAACTTCTCTCAGAGGTGATAGGTCCAAGGATGAAGATGAGGGATGGTCATAGTGATGTGTCATAGAAAGACACTGCAGTAGCCCTTAGAACTCTCAATCCTGCTGCTGGACAAAAAGGGAAGGTCACATGCTCAAGTCATATGCCCTACTGTCTTACTAGGGACAAACATCTGAATTAAGGTAGATCCCAAAGGTGGCAAATGTGTGGTATCTTCGCTAACATCAAGCTTAATACTGAGGACATAGAAGCTGATGGTGAAAAAGTTGACCCTCTCAAGATGCTCCAGTACAACCTCAGTATGTTAGCATACAGTGTTGGTACCAATAAGCCAGCTAACATTAGTGAGGATGCCAAAAGCATTAACACCAATGGCCCAAGCTGACAGTTGGTCTTTTGATGCTAAAAACTGTGATTTCAAGTCTGGGATCATAGTTAACACTGAAAAGTCTCCAGCTGTCAACACTGTATAGGTCAGTGATGGCTGACTCTGTATAAGTGTCAATAACATATGCATTCATGATGAAAATCTAAAAAAGACCTAGCACAGAAAGGAAAGATGGAAAATAAGCCTTCATTTGCCAAGGATGCAGCAGGGGATGCCATAGACATGTTCTGTTGAAACGGAGTCTGTCATATTCAAAACAAAGGTGACTGAAGTGGAGAAAGTCTTGCAGAATTCTGGTTTAGAGGAAAATATCTGCAAAACCTCTTTGTGTACTAAGAAAGTCAAGCTATGAGATTTTATGTTTACAGATGATTTATTAGTCACCACATTTAAAGTCATATTAGGTACCTTTATTTATTTATTTTTTGTTATTTTAGGTTGTCGGCCTGGAGAGGAAGGCCTCTGTTGTGATGCCTCTTGTCTTCAAGAGAAGTACCAGCCTTGGCCAAGAGTGAGTTCTCATGCAAAATGTATCTTTGATTTGTTTCTTTATTCTTGAAATGTGTTGTGTGTTAAAGCCTGACTATCTCACATTTGGTAAAATTATGCTGTTTATCCAGACAAAACAAGCATTGTTCATGTTAATTTTGGGTGGAATTTTGATACAACATGTACAGCTTAACACAACACTCATCAACAGAGTTCACAGGTAGGTACTAGGCTATCTTCCCAAAAGCATTTATAAGCCTAGCTGGAATGTGTTGGCTTTCGCCACCCCCTTAGATTAGTTCCCTGTGCCTCTGTCCAGCAGAGCCACTGAAGTGACCCCGGGGTAAACTTCCTGTTTCCCATCCACTTGTCAAGGTTTCTCTTGAAGAGTGTTAGTGAGGAGCTCTGCCTAATGTAGATTGGAATCTTGCTCCTGAGCATGGGAAGTCTCTGGGACAGGAATCTATCCCTCCAGCACATCCTATTTATTGTTGTGGTGAGGTTAAATCCCTAAAGTGTGTGGCTCAAGGGGATATGGTTTTCTTTAGGTGGAGCATGTCCATCAATTCTGGGTTGGACATGGCCTTGTATGTCAGGCAGAGATCACTTCTGAGTAGGCGGTATGCAACCGAGTACAGCTGGAGTTTCTTCAGTCGAGCTGCATAGGACATCTGTTTGAGGCCAGTGATCCTCTTGGTGAGGTACTTCTGTGGTCTTTCCAGCTGTTGCAGGTGTCTTGTAAGGTACATCCCCAATGGGGCATTGCACTCTGTGATGGGTCTGATGAGTGATGTGTAGAGGGGCACAATGACCTCTTTTGATCTGGATGCAAACCCTTTTGTGATTAGGTGGGCCACATAGAAGGATTTTCTAATGACTTTGGAAATGTGATTATCAAAGGAAAGATAACTATCTACTTGGGTCCCCAGATCCCTTATTTCATCTTCCGTATTTAGGGGGCTACCACCTATGTGGTAATTTGTGGGGTACTTTGTTTTTTCCAAAGGGGATGACTATGAACTTTTTGGCATTTAGCTTGAGGCCATGGTTTTGACACCAGGTATCTGTCTCAGTGAGACCCTTTTGAAGGATGTCTGTGTCAGCCGGAGAGTCAATTATAGCCCCTAGTTTGCAGTCGTCTGTGAACTTGGTCAGCCATAGTCCTCCTGTGCTTGCCTGTAACTCAGAGAAGTATATGCCGAACAGGAGGGGTCCTAGGACTGAGCCCTGGGGAACACCACTTGTAACCGGTTTAGAGTCAGACCTAGCTCCTGCATCTCTTACCATGTGGGTTCTGTCCGTGAGCCAGTTGGCAACCCATCTCATGATGTAGGGGTTTATGTTCAGGATGGTGAGCTTGTCTATAATACCAGAATGGGGAATAGTGTCAAAGGCCTTTGCGAGGTCTAGGTAGGCTGTGTGGACCACCTTTCCCTCATCTATTACCTTGGTAACTGTCTCAAAGAAGTCCACCAGGTTCAGGAGGCATGATCTGCCCTTAACAAAGCCAAACTGGGTAGGGTCCAGTGTTTAGAGATTCCCAATGTCTCTGTTAATGAGATCCATGATGATGCACTCCATAGCCTTGCAGACCAAGCTAATCAGGCTTATAGAGCGATAGTTCCCGGGGTCTGTTCTGGCTACACCTTTGTGGAGCAGAATAACAATTGCTATGCGCCACTCTATGGACACGTAGCCTGTGGAGAGGCTGAGTTTGAGCAGTGTGTTTAGGTGAGGGGTTAGTTCATCTTTGAGCTCATGTAGCACACAGCCTGGGACACCATCCGGACCCATTGATGCTGTGTTTTTGGCTTTGGAGAGGGTTGTTTTAACCTGAGTGTCTGTGATTTCAGGGGCACTACATTCTTCTGGTATGGTTATGGGCCCTTTTGAGGGTGAGAGGGGGGTGAAGTTTGCACTGAACCTGTCTGCCAGGATGTTGGCAATATCAGTCGGTTCAGTGTATTTTGTGCCATTCTGCACTAACTCCGAGCAGATCTGGGAATTGCCACTTAGATTCTTGACATAGCTAAAGAATGCCTTGTGGTTATCTTTGGAGTCCTTGGCAATTTTTCTTTCAAACCTAGCCTTGGATGACTTTATGAGGGATCATAGTTTCTTGCTGATACTGATCAGGGATGACTTCCCCTCTTGGGATTTTACTCTTTTCTGTACTAGTTTCCTCCTTCTATTGTATAGCTTGTTTATGGCAGGGGTCCACCAGACTGGTTTCCTTTTCTCGGAGGAGTGAGTCTTGGTTTTGCTTAGGACAGCATGATCCATGCCTTCTTGTAGGTGCCTGTAGAGTGCATTAGTAAAGGATTTTGCAGCTTGGGCAGCGTTATCCTTTAGCATGGGGGATATGAATCTTTCCACCCCGGTCTTAAGTAATGTGAAGTTTGCTTTTGAAAAGTTTTTCACGGTGTTTTTTTTTGACTGGGGGTGGGGGCTGAATGTGGATATCCAGAGTGATTAGTTTATGGTCAGATCTAACCAGCATGGGGTTGACTGCCGGTGTAGAACACCGGTCGCCCATGTTGGTGATGACCAGGTCCAATATGTTGTTACCTCTGGTGGGGGTGTTGACCAGTTGATCCAGAGCATTTTTGCTTATAAATTCTAGGAAATGTTGGGCAAGGGAGTTAGTACTTGAGTAGTTCTCCCAGTTAATGTTTGGGTAATTGAAATCATCCAATATCAGGGTGTTTAGTAGGATCTTTATGTTTCCCAGTGTTTCCAGAAATGCAGAATGGGGGTCCTGGGACATGGTGGGTGATCTGTAGCAAGTTACAATTTGAATTGCAGTTCTGCCCATTGTTAGTTACACGTGGATGATCTCTGAAGCATCGTGCTGTGCCACTAACCTGGAGGTGTGGGTATCCTTGATGAATATGGATATGCCCCCACCTTCTGTATTTCGGTCCAGGTTTTGTGGCCAAAATGTATGGTATGAGTTGTAGCCTGGTAGTGCTAGGGTGCTCTCTGGAGCCTTAAACCAGGTTTCTGTTACTGCGTATATATCGATTTTCTCCATACTGAGGAGTGCCTCGAGTGCATGCATTTTGAGGTGACAAATGAACTCCAAAGAAACTAATACACTAGGTATCAAATACAGAAAAACTGCAACAAGATACTTTTTTTCTGTAACAACAATAACAGAAACAAAACAGAGAATAAAAGGCTTTTAATAACAAAACATACAAAGTAAGAACAACAGGGCAGGTGAAAACATGCCAAAGGATGTACAGGGAAAACGTATGGAGTTAAAATATCTCCAAAATCAATAGAAAATTAGGAAACCAACCCAAACAATGGTAATGGAAGCTGTATTGACATGAGCAAGAAAACTGTTTTCTTTCAAAAAACTGAGCATTTTATGACAGAATAACCAAAGCAGTCTATCCTGAGGCTATTTCTCTGATGTGTTAATATTGCAGCACAGCAAAAGGAGCTGAAGGGAACTGTCTCCATGCAGTGCATCATAACTAAAAGGCAGGAACTTAGTAGCCTGGGAAGGTTTAATTAGTTGAGTTGTCCAATGCCTTACAGCACTAGTCCTGTTGCTATATAGGATGGAATTCCTCATGTCAAATAATTGTTTATGTGACATGATGTGTAGATATTTTTATCACTATCCTAACTGCATTATCACTCATTCTTCACCACCCTGCCTACGTTACCAAGAATGTATTACACTTCTGCCTATGTTATCATTTACATACCCAATACCATATAATTTAGCAAGCACCAGCTAGCCCTTATTAAAAGTCAGAACAACTGCAATATAGTACTACATTTCTGCACCAGTACCCTCCTACCCTTCAGGACAGACATTTTTTTTTAGTTATCAGACATATCAAACACAAGCCTGTCAGTGGATAAGTACAAACATTAAGAAAATCATTAATGCTGAAATTGAAGGAATGAAGTCCTTTAAAAAAATCTTGTTTCATGTCAGCTGAATGAATTTTTGCTTATTGTGGAAAAAACTAAAAACTAACTAACCACAGCCACCTTTCTTCAAGCATGTTACTGTAACCTTCTTAGCACCAAAAAGGGTTCTGGAAAGAAGTCAGTAATTTGGTAAGCAAATCCAACACACCTTTTCTTCCCAGACTCAAATATGACTCTGGTTATGTGGAAACAACCAAGTTACTTGCTCAATGGTTCAAACTTTCTCTCCAAACCCCATCAATTTTACAAATGCTGACATTATTCAGATGGAATATAACAAAAAACTACACCATTACCTTTCAGTTTCAAAATGTGCTGACTCAGGAGATAAACAAGTGGTTAAGGTTAAAAAAAATCAGCTCTGTGAGGAATGGATATGCTAGTTTGATTCCAAAGTTCCTAAAATCATATGGCAGCCATATTGCACATCATTTACCTATTTCTTTCAGTGGTACCTTCAGAGACATCTGGAAGCATACACAATAGTTTGCCTATCCAATCAGGGTGAGTAACTGGTGTTCGCTTCCTACTATCCCACCAGTCACCTCTCCCAATTGTCTAAAATTTTGGAGTAAGTTGGCTCATCACAGCTGACTTCCCATCTTAACACATTTAGGTTCCTAAACTCAGAATAACTTCTTCTTTCAGCTGTTCCCATTAGGGGTTGCCACAGCAGATAATCTGTTTCCACTTCTTTATGTCCTCTGCATCTTGCTCTGTCGTACCAACCACCTGCATGTCCTCTCTCACCACATCCATAAAAATTATCTTAGGTCATCCTCTCTTCCTCTCATCTGGCAGCTCCATTCTTAGCATCCTTTTCCCAATATACTCAGCATCCCTCCTCAGCACCTCCAAACCAACACAATCTCTCCTCTCTGGCTTTGTCACCAAACCGTCCAACATGAGCTAACTCTCTAATATGTTCCTAATCCTGTCCATCGTCATCATACCCAATGCAAATCCTAACATCTTTAACTCTGCCACTTCCAGCTCTGACTCCTGTCTTTTCATCAATGCCACCATCTCCAACCCATATAACATAGCTGGCCTCACTACCCTCTTCTAGACCTTCCCTCTCACTCTTACTGGTACCCACCTGTCACAATGACAGAATTTCTTTGACAACTAATCCTTCTTTTATACTTGAAGTGGTGTCTGAGTCAAACTATCCATCTCCCCCTTTTTTCTTTCCTGAGTGTAAAAATGAAGCAGATAGGATAGTCCATACCTTGATGTCCACAGACAACACAGGTACTATCTTAGAACAACTATCCAACAAAATGAGGGAATGCCAGCAAAAATAACTGTGACAAAAAAAACTCCAAAAATAATACAGAAGGCGATGAATAGCAAGCAGGACAGTTTAATAATAGTCATTAAGCGCTTTCGTCCAAGTGTGTAAAGGATTTCTTCAGAATGACTAACCAAAACCAAATCACTATTTAAATAAGAAATGGAACCATCACATGACAAACATACCTGTAGCCTTAAAGAAACAGGTATCTAAAAATACTACAATTTAAAATACTACCCATTAGTTTAAAACAAAGTCACAGAAAAAACAGACATGGCTTAACCTCAATCGCATCATTAAAAACAACACACAAATTAGAATTTAGAACTTTAAATATTGCAAGCCTAGAGTGTAGAGAGGTTTTGTGGCAGGTGTATTTTGCAGCATACTGTCTACCTGGTTTAAATGACGCTATCAACATTACTTATATGCTGAAAAGGAGGGCTCACATGATTGTGGTTAAGCCATGTTTTTTTGTATGACTTTATGTTTTAAACTAATGGGTAGTATTTTAAACTATAGTTATTCTCAGGTACTAGCTTGACAGAAGTATATCTTTCAGATCATTGGATCAATTGTTCATTTCTTGTGAAGGTAAGAAGGGACAAACATTATCAAAACAGACTATTTCCAAATAGTTGTACACGCCATGACAAATCTATTCCAGGCAGGGTCAAGGCCTTCTCTACAAGGACCTTAGCTTCTTCCATGCCTTTTTGGAAAGGGCTGGATTCTAGAAGCTGCTGCTTGGTCCTCTGTACATACTTTTACAAAGCACTATAAGCTGGATTACTTTGCTAGGTTTAGATCTTGCTTTGTTACGGCCATTCTCCAGGAGCTCCTGGACCCTTCTCCTTCTACCTCCCAAATATAGTTAGCTGTGGTAATCTACCAATATAGCTAAAGCTACTGCAGCAGTGATTAATATGAAGAACATAGTGTAGTTCTGTAAGTTGAACTTACCAAAACAGTAGATGTTCGAATGATCACTGCTGCAGTAGCTGCTCCTCCCTTCCACCCCCCTTGTTTTTTTGTGTGTTTTTTATGCCAGGTTGTGAACTTCTATTTTTTGTTATTTCTAACCTTGTCCTTTCAGGGCTCAGCCTCCCTCTCTCTGCTGACAGGAGAGCTCTGAAGGGCTTTGCACCCAAACTCATCATTTAGTCAGCTCAGCTCCAGCCAGTCGACAGTTTGGTCTTGTGGAAGGTGCCCTGAAGCTTTGGAAGCTGACCGGCTGCTATATCCTTGCCAGGATATAACCCATATAGCTAAGGCCACTGCAGCAATGATAATTCAAATATCTACTGTTTTGGTACTGTATTCTCTACAGAAATTTCAGACCATTATCGAGCTCATATTAGTAACCTGTTTAGGTACAGAAAAATGTCACCACATCACCAAAGTGCTTTATGGACGGTAGGGCTCTTTCTTCACAAACCTGGACTATAAATATACTCAGGAAAGTATAGGATGTGTCTCCAAAAACCTCATTAACTTATGTCCAGCAAGGTAAAGGGGTGGAGGTTAGGTGTAATAAAATGGCTCTGACTCTTACACATAGGGTTCAATATCTTTACTGAAGAATCAGAGTGAGTTTTTAAATACTTACTCTAAACAAAATGTCAATACAACAAACCATTTTGCATTAGCCAGCATGCATTTTGAACAACAAGATATGTGAAACCTTAATATCTGGAATTACTGATGCACTGTAATCATTTATTTATTTATTTCCAATTTGATGACTGGGGAAGTCCACTGGGCCAGGCAGAGCCCATTTTCAGTGGAGGTCCTGGGAGAAAAGCTCCAAAAGCAGTTAACAGAATATGATATAAGTACAGAATGGAATATACATTATAAAAAAAAGTCTTTCAGCTTTTCCCAGTTAGGGGTCTCCACAGCAGAACTCTGGTCCCCTCATGATTGGCAGTGGATTTTTACGGTGCCAAGTTGCCAGCCTGACACCCAACCTTCAAAGAAGGCACACCCATTCACGCTAGCACCTACCTGCAAGTCTTTAGCATCAACTGACAGCAGGGAGGACATGCAGACTCCACACAGAAGGCGCTCCAGCCAAGAATCGAAGGGGAGAACCTCTTGCTGTGAGGTGACAATGCTAACCACTGCACCACCGCAGCCTACAGGAATATGCATTATACAAAAGCATAAATATACAATTTAAAATACAAAATCAGGGAGCATATATTTAAAAACACAAATGTTAAAATATAGATAAAGTCAAAAGTAATACAGAGAATACAATTAAAATTACAAGTCATAAAGTGTTTATACAAGTTTAGTGCTTGTTCTAACAATAATATTAGTGATCAGACGTGATAGTAGATGAGACTGAAGGGAGGTTTGAAAGAGAAGACAGTGTAATTTAGGTGGTAAGGGAGCAGGAAGTGCTCATTAGTGATGTATCAGAAAAATCAAATATTATAGAAGGGACAAGCAAAAATCAGGGACGTTCTGGAAAATCGTTGAGAGTTAATAACTGAATCCTGAAGACTCCTATAAACAGCAAGTTGCACACGGCTCACAGGAAAATTACTTATTTCACTTGTACCGTCAGCTGTGCTATGGGTTGAACTTGATATAGTTCAAATTCTTGTCAGACAAGAATGCTTTGCTTCTTGCGGTTTAATTTCTCCAAGTTTTTTTTTTTTTTTTTTTGTGGCGGGGGGTTCTAACACCGTGACGGGAACGGCCACTAGAACACGGAAATTTCTCAGCAGACACTACTCGAAGAACTCCTTTATCTTCTATTAGCCCTCCGGTAGGGCTCATTACTTCCTAATTTACTTCTGAAGACAGACGCGCTCCGCCCATCCCTTAAAGCTTTCTCCCGACTTGGGCACGTGGGTCCATGTTAAAGACATTGTAGACGATGAAGTAATAAGTGATCTCCGTTTAGGTTTTACTGGGTGAGCTGTACACAACTTTACAGCTTCAAGGATGTTTGTCACATTCTATGCAATGGCGGGACACTGTCTTTTGAAACATGGCCTGAATTAACTAGCTGGAGGAACTTTAGGCGTACTTTATTTTGAAGTGGTCGGATACTTATTATTTACCCTTTCTTTTCTGGAGTTTGAGTGTCCGTGCTGGTAAGTCTGGTGCATGTTTCCTGCTAGTGGGGTATATAGACCTGTCATTTGTCTCACGCATATCTTAGAAGATTATTGCGCTAATGCAGTGACTTGTTACACAAACAACAAATCTGGACGTATGAACTTATTTTTTATTTCAATATGGGTGAATTCCCTAGGAAGTCTTGCCCTGACTATTTGCTTGTCTGACTTGATGGCCATAAATACTTTTTGTATGTGTGTGCATTAGTACATATATACGGTTTAAAGATTTTTACATGTCAAAAGTATACTAGTTTCTGAGGGTAGTAAAGATGCATATTGAATAACTCCTTACGTGTTATTCAGTGAGTGGCATCCATGATTAGGTGGTGGTGGGATGGATGTTGTAGAAACAGGCTTCAATGGTTTGGTTTCTTCTGTACACCCGGTTCCGGACCGGAACGTGTGTGTTTGGGTCCGGGAATATTCCTCACAAACATTTTCAGTGAGATGGAGGTTATCATCGCAAAACTAGATCCGTGAAACAAAATATGCTTCACCGTACAAGAGTTATTGTGAAAAATTATAAACGCAAACTGCTCTTCCATCACTCTTGCCTTTGTTTTCTTATTTAGTTTTGATTCCACTAGGACTGCTTAGTAACATAACACTTGACATTCAGCTGTCATTAACCCCGTTTTAGCAGAATTATTTCTGACTCGATGAATGATATGACTGCAAAGCTCCTCTGTATATATATATTTTGACAAAAATGAAGGAAAGTACTTAGTCCAGGAATTTATATAGATGTCATAAACCACACAGTCTACGAATAAAACCGAAGCTTATGGAGTTTACTCATTTTACTTGTAGGATTATCATTGAAACTACTTCTGTGAGAGATGAATAGAAATGTAAACACTTTTCAGTTTTTCATTTTGTGGCACCTGTTTTCAACACCCTTCTTTGAAACTATACCTTTCACAGGAGTCAGACATCAGAGAAAACGTATTTGCCTTTTTGACACTTTGGATCTGGTGGGATGTAAGACCACTGTGAGTTTGCCATTAACATCAGTTCCACCTGCATTAACATTTTTTCTCGCTTTTTTGATCCTGTATTTCATCTGCTGATTTATATGGGTGCTGTGCTTACATACATATTTCTGAAAACTTGTTGGTTGCAATAATCCTTGGCCACATTTCCATTTTCACTGTATTGATGCATTCAGTATAACGAAATGCTGTTTTCTTTTCTGTGGCCTTACCGTGCAGGGTCACCAAGGTCTATTCACCATATGTACTGTACATTAGTATGTTCAATATTTGACTTGCCACTTCATAATACAGGTGTGTTAGTCCATGTTTTTTTATGGAATATTGGGTGCTGTTTTGCAGAAAATTGCTGCCTTGAAACTACATTTCTTTTGTTCCCAACAAATTCTGACCCTCTTCATCTTTAGAAATTGATTTACTGGTGTATTTGGAAGGGTTCAAGCAACTTTTTCTTTGGCATTTTCTACTGCTGTATTTTTACCTTAAATATTTTTGGTTTGCATGGCTGCCTTTTGCAGCCATTCAGTATAGCCCTAAACAATGCACCGGATTGTGATTGTTATTCCCTCCTGGAATGTAAAAGATTGCTATAAGCATAAAACACATTGGTGTGTCGTACAGTAGTGCTGTGAATTTGCAGGTAGAAGACTGGTACAGCACTATCCTTTACTGCATGGTAGTACCATGTAGTATAATTTCAGACACAGATAACTTGTTGCTAATTGGGTGGAAAAAGTAGGCTGACAAAATATTCTGGCATGTGTGTGTGAAGTGCTTTAATTGAAATAAATTGAAGGCGATCTGTCTAGAACTTGCACATTTACCTTTAAAATCAAATTTGTGATTTGTGAAATAGGAGTGTTGTCCTTTGCTACTCCCTTCTCGTTTTACATTTCAGCATGTTGTATACAATGTAACTTTTAACTGTTTTCTTTTGTGCAGCCTGTCCCTTTAGCCTTCTTTCAGTTTCCTTGGTCTTCATTCATCACAATACTTTCCAGATCTACCTGCATTTTGTCCTTCTGTTCTTAGTTGCATCCTGTTGGATCTGCTATTAATTTCTTGTGCCTGATATTTTAGTCTTTGTTTAAACTGTCTACAACATTGCGTTGTCATGATTTGTAGAATTTGTAAGACAAACTGCAGGCAATATGTTTTACATTGTGATCGGGGTGTGTATTGTGCTTGTAAACATTTTTGTGCAGGCATGTATTCCTGGACAAACACATAATGCTGCTTCAGTTGGAGGGTCGTTGTGATACGGTAGTGTGCAAATTAATCTTCTTTCGGCTTTTCCCGGTCAGGGGTCGCTACAGCGGATCACCTGTCTGCTGGCAGTAGAGTTTTACAGTGTCTAGTTGCCAGCCCGGCTCCCAACCTTCCACGGAAGACACACACACACACACACACACACACACACACACACACACACACACACACACACACACACACACACACACACACACACACACACCTAGGGCCAATTTAGAGTGTCCAATATACCTACAGCATGTCTTTGGGATGTGGGAGGAAACCGGAGCACCCAGAGGAAATCCACGCGACCACAGGGAGGACATGCAGACTCCACACAGAAGGCACCCCAGCTGAGGATTGAACTAGAGAACCTCTTGCTGTGAGGTGACAACGCTAACCACTGCATCACCGTGGCCGCCCAATGTGCAAATTAATAAAAGATCAATATGATTTGCCACTGACAGGCAACAGCTTTGCTTCATGAATTTGAACTTGAATAGATTTTATTTATTGAGAAGTAATGAGGGTGAGGAGACATGTTTAACATTGAGAAAGTGAAAGCAAAATGTTTGCCTTTTCATCCTCCCAGACAATATGCCTCTTGTATTCTTAAATGCAGATTTATAAGAAAGTACTCACTGGCTATGTGATTTTACATTCTGTCCTTTGGATGAGATGTTAAATTGAGGCCCCATCTGCTTGAGTAGGTGGTAGCTCAAGTGATAGTAAAAGATCCCATGTCACCTATCGAAAAGCGGAGAGGAAGTTCCCTGATGCACTGGCCAAATTTCCCCTAGTAGTATAAATACCAACTCTGGTCTCCCTGAAGAGAGGCTTTCAGCCTAGTGGGACTAACCCTGTCAACAAAGGATAAATAGAGAAATAAATTTTGCATGAATTTCTGTCTCTGCTCTTTCACCAGTGAGATAGGTAAATGAGTGCTGGAAGCAAGATTATATATTTTTGAATAAAAACACACTTGTCATTGAGGTATTATTCCTTGCCAGGTACTTTAATCATTTTTTTAAGTAAACCTTTTATACAATTGGTAGTCAGTGAAAGCTGCATATTATGTGCGCTGTAAGCACCAGCAACTGAAGGACATGCTGTATTAGCCACATATTTTGAAAGTGGTAGTTGGAACAGAAAGAAGCTGACTCGCTTATGTCAGCAGCTTTGCAGTCGGTGACAAGTCACATCTTTAGTTTGTACTGTTTCATGTCTTTTCTGTTATGGAGGCCCTGATCTTGCTGACAGTCAAGTAGCTATTGGGAAACTTCTATAGAATTTAAAGAATTAAACTGGCAGTTAAAACTAAATGCATCCAAACCCCCGGGACTTAACGAAGCCATTAGCATCACTAGCCTCCTTAAATTAAGAAGGGCGAAGTTATAACCACAATGAATTTTTAGGAATTTTAGTGAATATTTACATTACATTCAACAGATGACTAATAGGAATAACCTACTTAATATAATTTGCAGCTAATATAATAGGTTGATTTATTTGAGAATATACATTTTATTCACTTCTCAGGTGAATTTTACCTAATTTCAATGTAACAGTGTATGCTGGTTATGAAGGCTAAAGTGGGCTAATGAGTTTGAGGCACTTTATGGGATAGGATTACTGTTCTAAATGACTTTGTTGTAAAAATGTAAACACAGTATGCTCTCACTATTCACTGCATTGAATATATTTTTCTATATATTGGAACATTTTTTAAAATATTTTAACTAAAAACACAATTAATGAATAATATTAGTTATTTAATTAATGTCCATAAAATTTATAACATTAGAATTTAATTAATTTGTACATACAATTTTTTAATTTTTAATTTATTTATTTAACAACTTAATAAATTATGAACATCTAAGAATTGTATAGATATTAAATTATTACATAAAATGTTGCACACTCATATAATGAGCAACAATTCAAGTAGTGGGCAACCACTACCTGTAATTTCTTAGTAATTTTACAATCAATATTGATTTTTTATTCCTACAGATCAATTTTTACAAGAACGTTTAAAATATTTCTTTAATGGTCTGTTTTAGGGTATACAAACTATTACCAAGATGAGTTTTTACATATGTATGTATTATTCAAATGGATGATTATTTTATAATATTTATGATATTTAATATAATAATATTTATTTATTTACCTAATTGGCATTAATTTCAATATATATAGTTAATAGTTAGAATTAATTTTACAAGCATATTAATTTTACAAGCATATTAATTTTATTATAAGGGTTATGTACTGCTACAATATATCCGTAGTCCTGAATAAGCATTAGATTAAGCAGTACTAAGCAATATATTTCTCGGTAAGAAAATATTCAAAAATTAGATTAGTTGCAACATTTCATATAAGATCAATCCAGACTAGTAGAACATAAAGTACTGCACACATTTTATCAGCATGTTGATATTTTTTAAGTATTTTGTATTGTCACTTTATTTGTTAGAAGTAAGCATTTAGACATCACAGCAATCGCGGGACAAGCAAATACCTAATGAGCCCTGATAAGTGATTATAGCAACCGTAAGGATTTTTACATTCAGTTTTTATTTGATACACTGTTTGGTCTATTTGTGTATAACACCAACGATTGAAAAAGAAACAGAAAAAGTTTTTTGTTTTGGGTGTACTTTGGTTGTGCTTTTGGTTAAAGCACGTTTGCTGTGAGTACCGTGAATGCGATGTTGCTTTAAAACATTTTAAACAGAAAGCAAAGTTTTATATTTTGAATTGGTTTAACCTGTTTTTCATGTTGTTTTAATTGAATAATTGGCTCAAAAGTCTGTATATAAGCACACAAAGTGTTTTAGGTGGTTCATCTTGACAAAGCCCGTCATAGTAACGGGTGAAAGCGCTTGATTCATTTTGTTGCCTATTTTGGATTTATCTGTACCTTTGACTTTATCAACTGTTCGTGCATCTTTTAACTACTGGTAAAACAATAAAGGAACGTTTGATTTCAAACTGAGAGGTATTTGTTCCAGTTAAAGAAGAGTTCATTGGGCTTCAGTGCTTCTGCATACATTTTTTTGCTTTTTGGGACTTAGTTCGTGTTTCCAGGCCCTGATCTTGCTGACAGTCAAGTAGCTATCTAAGTTAAGGCTACATGAGCAGATGTGCTAATGAATTGTGGCTGCTTGAACTTTGTTTCTGTAGCAGTTTCTTGAAGCAGTTGTAGCTAGTTTTGATTTGCCACCTGTACATAACTTTGGTGTTTGGGGGATACTAATTGTGCTGATGATTGAACAGATGTAGAAGTCATGACTGTAGGAGGAGATGCAGCTACTGTGGGCTCTGTTCATGAGCAATGGCATTAGTTTCTCTTTGTTTTACATTTTATCTGTACCTAAAAATAATTGGAAATGCTGTAAATCTGTGTCATTGCCCAGGAAATGAAAAGAGACTAGATGTACTTTAAGAGCTCCTGTGTTAGAACGAATAACTTTTTTTTATGATGGAGTAATGTATATGTTCATAGGTTGGTACTAGGCTATTGGTCCTAGGGCCTATATAAGCTTAGCCAAAAAGGTACCCTGGCTTTCGCCACCCAAGTAAATTATTTTCCTCTGCCCCTGTCGAGCAGAGCCACAGAGGTGATCCCCGGGGTGAATTTCCTATTTCCCATCCAATCATCAAGATTTTTCTTTTTAGAGTGCTAATTTGGAGCTTTGATTGATATAATTAGGTAGTTTGTTCCAGAGTATGGGAAGTCTCTGGGACAGGAATGTATCCCTCCAGCATGTTCTGTTTATTGTGGTGACAAGGTTTAGGTCCCTAGAGCGTGTAGCTCGGAGGGATTGGGATTTCTTTTAAGTGTGTTCTTTGTGTGCTAAGCATCAGAACCGCTTTAGCAGGGCATTACCAATTCTGTCCTGATTTGATGTAGATTGAAACTGCATTTTGAGTTTGACTTGTTCATCCTATGTGATGACACCTGCCCATACCTCTTCGGAAATATGCAGTTTGTCTTGCTTCTAATTTTTATATTTATCACTATAAAACGTATTTGTGATTTGTGGCCTTCTCACAGTGAACAAAATGAGAAATACTCACTCTTTTTATTGGTTCTTAATTTTTTCTGTTATGTGGCTTAACTGTATGTTTTTTATGCTAGATGTCTAGTATGCACATTAGACACAAGGAAAAAAAGTGATCATAAAACTGTGTATTTCTGGAGAAGTGTGATTGTCATGAGATTTGTCAAACTTGTTAAGGTTGCTTCTGTAGTTCTAGTTTTAGTCTTCTGAACATGTTTAGATGATAACATTGATGCAGTATTCTAAAGGTGATTTCACTAGTCATTATGCATACATTCCCTTTTTCTAAATTCCCTTTTGTCTCTCTTGAAATAACCAGTCTTTTGCTGGTGTACACTGTGACATATTACAAGTCATGTCAGGACTGTAGTCCTACTTTCTTCATTTTTTGTCACATGTCTGGGCTTATCACATTAGTGTGCATAACTAATTAACTCTGTGTTTGTGGTTTTTCACAGCTCCTGATATTTATCAAACTGCAGCATACATTAGCCTTGCTGGCCCTGAAGTGTTTTTGATGGTCTGTATATAGCACAACATATGGCAAATGTCTAAATAGTATGTGCCACCCTAGGGCCCCCCCCATGTTCCCTTGTGCCAGCAGTAACATAGTCTTTAGTCCTGTGCTGCTGTTATAGTTAAGATAAAACATAAAGTAAATGTTAAACTGTACATCAAGCAGAATTTTCAGAAGAACAGATGAACTATGGGTGAAAAACTTGGCATAGTTTCATACACTGCATCTGATGTGTCTCCTGTTCTTTAGGTTCGGAGACTTTCAAACTTGGATTAAGTGGTGTAGATCAGGATTTGTCACTGCTTTTAATTCATAATGCTCTTGGGCAGATAAATGTATTATAAAGCTTGATTCATAAAAACAAGTACTGGATCAATTCAGTACTTTATATACAGACCCTTAAAGTTTCTCCTAATTATGTTAAGAGAATACTTTAGAAAGCTCATTTAGTGCATGCAATTTGTATTAATGTGTGACACAACTCTTTTTATATTTTGATTTGTTCAGTAAGGTTATTGTCTGTTATAATTATGTTTCCTGCTTTAAGTTTTTACTCCCATTCAGGTATCTATACTCAGCCGGAATGACAGCAAACAGTTGTGGTTTGATAACTAGCTAGACAGATGTCTTTCTTTTTAGGAGTGAAACAAAGAGCACTGGTGTGGTTAAGTGACTTATTTGTAGTTATACTGTGTGCAAGTGAAGACTTTGAGAGTCAAACCTGTCACCAGTAAAGTGAAATTTGTCAGAAGATCGAAGGCTCTACAGTACTCGTCCTATTACTCCATTATATCCTACTGCAATACTGCCACCACAGTGTAAGCCAATATTTGTACTGACAAATTTATTTTTTTAATACTTCATAATTATTAAATTCAGATTTTTTGTGATGTCCACATGCATGTTGCGTGTCATCTGTTACTAACATAAATGAGTATAACCTAATGATTTGTAGCTGTATAGTTTGTTCATCTACTCCCCTCCAGACTTGGTTGAGAATATCACCTAGCAAAATATGTGAAGTCATTTGTTTTGCTTACCGAGTGCTTTAAAAATATTATCCCTAAAGCATGTCTGAAAAGGCTCACTTGTGATAACATATTTACACATTTAAAAATGTTTATGCATTTATGTAATGTAGTGTCACTGTTTGATAAGTGAGTGGTGTATACTGCTGTGATGTAATGAGCATTTGCTGTTTAATATTGTGGCAGTAATGAGCATTTGTAAAAACAAGTCAGGCTACACTGCAAATTGTGACTGCATGAGTCCACAGTATTCAGATGGCTAAGCACAGTTTAGTAGTATACGTGGTCTTTCTGTTACAAGAAGACAAAATGATGACAAGGTGACGTGTTTGAGTTGCTGCAAAGTTGATTTTGGGAAGATGTAACAATTTAACCAGCCATGATGTCTTAGCCCATGTATATTTTGTTAGAATGGAACAGTTTTATAGGTTCATAGGTAGGTACTAGGCTATCGGCCCAAGGGCCTACGTAAGCCTAGCCAGCAAGGTTCCATAACTTACGCCACCCAAGAAAGTTATTTTCCTGTGCCACTGTCCAGCAGAGAGACAGAAGTGATTCCCGGGGTGTATTTCCTATTTCCCATCCACTCATCAAGATTTTTCTTGAAGAGTGCTAATGGAGAACTTTGCTTGGCACAGATGGGTAGCTTGTTCCAGATAGCATGTTCCAGAGTATAGGAAGTCTCTGGGACAGGAATCTATCCCTCCAGCGTGTCCTGTTTATTGTGGTGACAAGGTTTAGGTCCCTAGAGCATGTAGCTCAGAGGGATTGGGATTTCTTTAGGTGTAGTATGTCCAACAGCTCTGGGTTTGACATAGCTTTATATGTTAGGCAGAGATCACCTCGGAGTAGGCGATATGCTACGGATTAAAGCTGGAGTTTTTTGAGGTGGTCAGTGTAGGGCATTTGTTTGAGGCCAGTAATCCTCTTTGTGAGGTACTTCTGTGGCCTTTCCAGCTGCTGCAGATGTCTTGTGAGGTACATTCCAAAATGGGCGTTGTACTCTATAATGGGTACGGTAAAAACATTCCAATAGACAGGCACATGGCAGTGCTAGACACCTTAATGGACATTTCCACAAAGGGGAATTTAACTTGTGTTAGCTGCAATCCAAAGATAATGCCTATAGACAGGGTCTTGAAATGCTAAAGGAATAAAATTAACACTGAACATCAAAGAAACATGAGTATACATTTAAATTATACATTAATGTTCTAATTTTTCATTTAACTGATTTCCTAATATTAGAAATATATTTTTTAACTAAAATTTATCATTATATTTTTCTACACTGTTTTGCAACTTTGTCCAGTATTGTATAATCACTTGAAACACATGTAGATCTTTAATTCATTAAATCTACTGACAGCATATTCAGTTGTTTAATTCATATATCCCTGAAAAGAGCCCTGTAGTTTTTCCAGCTGTAGTTATATTTTTTTAGCTATTGCTAGTAAGATTCAATGTCCTCTTTACGTGTATTTCCAGGTATTGGAGAACTGAAGATTACTAAATGTTTATTTAATTTGGACTTATCCAACCACAGTGCTCTCATAAAAGATTAATTTTCTCTCCAGTATTTATTTAATATTTCACACTTAGAAAGCATGCTCCCAATTAGCTTTTATTGGTTTATGGCATCTCTGGTACATTTTATTGTTTTTATACATTTACTTATTTTTATGTATCTTTTCCAAAACAATGGAGAGGTTGTTTTTCTATACTTAATGTCCTCACTGCACTTTGGAAATTTTAATCGCTGCATATAATTCCAGAATTTTGTCTGTAATTTGATAACAAGATTTTAAATTAGCTTTCTAGAAGATGCTAAAAATTAATTAGCCTAGCAGAAGAGGAAATTATTTTGTGAATGCCAAAGGTTTTGTTTTTGCACATTTAAGCCAGGATTGAAAGGTTAGGTGCGACAGGTTAGGCTGTGGCAAAAAAAAAAAAAAAATAGAGCAATTGTGGAAGTCTGAGATTGAGAGAGACATTAACTGAAATGAGGACAGACCTCATTATCAGCTAATTGGCACAAATTGTTCGTTGATTAACACCAAGTGCTAACAAGCCCTTTTCTGTTGCCCTTTTGGTAATCATTGGCAGTTAGTGTGACACATTAGTGCAGGCACCCCTGCCATTCAGTCCCCCATATCCGAACATGCTCATTCTTACACATGGACCCACCCCCTACCCCTCCATTGCTCCTGGAGGTCACCAGACGTCTGTGATGTACCTTTTCACACTGTTTTTTGTCACTTCTCCTGGACTCGCAATCAGACAGTAATGCCGGGTATTAGAGTTTCATACTTGATTCTCATGTGCAGCTTCTCACTGCAAAATCTGTTATATTAACATTTAAATTAACTGTGGTAATATTTAAAATGTTTCTCTGGTGTCTAGTGTCCCTATCCCCTTAATAAATTCACTGCTTATTAACATAGTGGGGGTTGAGAGGTGTAGAAGACCCCCAACATCATACACTCACAGACATCACCATACACACACAAGTGCTGTGTACATTAAACAAACCTACTAACCCAATTACAGTCACCCATACATATATGCACATACTTGCCCTACCTATCTCCTAAATAACCCCTCCCTCCATTTTGATCACACAGGCACACATCTCCAATACTACCTGTCCACTAAATTCCGTGGCTGTTAACCTTTGACGCAATCTCACCAATTGAAAGTAATGGGGGAACATGAGCTTTTGACTGAGTTAATGTGGATGTGGTAATGTTTTATGCAACTAAGTAGTTCTGTGACCTATTCAGTTGCATAAAATCACCTTAGGCATTTATGGGGGAGAGCATATGACTTATCATGTGCTTCTGTCTCAGAATACCTCATTAACATTTGCGGTAGGCCAGAAAGACAACCCATTGCAATGCTGCACCTCTTTGAGGTAAGCAGTGAGGTATGGCTGTCTAATTATTAGAAACAGCTACCTCCAGTTGTAAAATGGGCTTATAGTTGGCAGTAAAGTTTCTGAATCTTGGCCGTTGTTTTATATTTTGAATTAGTATCTGATCATTTGACTTTTTCATAGGGTTGTCATTTAATAATATTACATGTTTTTTTAAGTAATTAAATCAGTAAATTACATTTTTACATTTTAAATTCAATATTTCATCTGTATTTTGACTGCCTAAGAAATCTGGTGTAAAACCCATTGGGAATATTAAAAATATCAAATTCTTAATGGAGACATCTATAAATATAGTTCCTACTACCTTTTAACAAGGTATTTGCATAATTCAAATTTGCTTGAGCTGTACGGTTGTTACTGAAGTAACTATTAAAATACAATATTGTTTTATTTCCAATTATATTCATGACATTTTTTGTAGTTTTGAATGGCCATTTATTTGATTTTTTTCAGCTTGCTTCAAATGATATATCAATCCAATGTACTAAAGTTTTTGAATTTGCCACAATTGAATATATTTCCATATCTAGTAACCCTATTCCTTCATTTTCACTGGATCTTGTGTGATGGCTATGTGCCACCCTTGTTTTATTAGGCTACCAAATAATGTATTTGGGGTTAATGATTCTGTTATAAACTTTTTTGTTAACATAATCATTTTTATTAACTGTAATCTGTCTTCATATGAAAAGAGTATTCCATTTAGTTTATGTGCTATACTATTCATATCAATAGCTTTAATTATGCCTTAATAGTTTTAAAAGTGTTTATCCCATCTGAAATGGTGTTTGTCTTATGTGAAAAATATGCATATTATTCACTTTGGAAAGATGGCCACTTCTGGAAATTACCACATTGGTAACACACCCCTAAAAGTGGACTCAGTGGTTGGGGATCTAGGAAAGAGATATTGGCAGTAATCTGACCTTTGACTACATGTCCACTGTGGCAAGAAAATCATTTTATGTTACACAATTTATAAAATTTATAAGTAAGAGCATGGCAGCCAGGTCCAAGGAGTACTGTACTCTGCTCTCATTGAACCAATCGTTAGGTACAATGCACTCTTCAGGATGTACCTGATTAGGCACTTGCAAAAATGTAGAGACCACAGAGGTTCCTCACAAAAAGAATACAAGGAGTAAAATAACAAATCCTATGCAGACTGTCTTGAAACCCTGTCTCTGTCCCCAGTCTCCTACAGACTGCTTTGCGGTGGCATCTGCTGATCCACACTGTTGGATGTGTTGCACATCTGCAAACCAGTTAGGACCAGAAATACCTGATCTTAGGACCTAAACCTTGTCTGTGACATAAACAAGACAGAGGGACAGGCATGTGTCTCAAAGATTAGCCCTTCCCCACTTAAGTGTAAATTTAGACTAGTGAATGAGAAATCACAAATTTACCCCTGGTTTGCCACCTATGTCCCTAATGGACAGGAACAGCCTGTGAGTGCTTGATGTGTACAAGTCTAATTTCTTGGAGTGTTGACATACATCAGCAATATTTTGGTAAATTTTGGGGAGGCTTGGTTAGGCTTAAAATGGCTATTATGTTGATAGCCTAGAATCACCTATGAACCTATAGATTCAGTAACTAATATGTCTGTTTTAATCTAGGTTGAGTTTTAATTTGGAGATATTTTCAAACAGATTTAAGAATTCTGCCACTAAACCATATTATAATTATATCCTTTAATAAACATCTAAATACACGTGCATGTAATTGTATTTTATCAGGTTTTTCTGTAATTTGAAACTTTTTATATATGTTCATTCTTTTATAATTTGTAAAAGGTTCCATTGGTATATCAAATAATATTTGAGATAATAGAGCTTAAGAAAGAAAACCTACATTTTTAATGCATTTTATGTAACATAAAACAAACTCCATCCATCCACAACCACTTTTTCTCATTTTGCACATAGAATTAGGGGTCACATCAACAGTGATAATCATCTAAAGCCAATGTTCACACCATCCTGTTGGCTAGCCCTGCTGCAGAGATATAGAAAGTATGAATTCCATAACATATCAATCAACTATATTTTCTATTTACATGATTCAGCATTGTAACTGTGTGTATGGTATTTGGTGTGCATATTTGGTATTTTTATACATGCATTCCTTCATGCTGAGAACAAAATTAAGTCAGTAACATATCAGCCCAAAATAATGAGGGACAACATCCTGCTCCTGCTGAAAAAGTCCCCCCCTCGTCTTTCTCTTTTAAATTTGAGTGATATGAATGCTTTGCTATATGCTTTCTTAGCTTAATGTGAAGAGCATCACATGGGGATTTTGCAGTCTTTTGCTTTCAGCATTTCCTCGTGGCCTCTCAGACCTAACAACCACAACTCAAAGTGGATTTGTGGGTTTATATTTAGCAATCTTGAATATGTCCATAAACTCTCTCCAGTAGTACTTTGTTCATATACATCTCCAAAACATGTGAGTTATTCAAGCATTGTGAGCCCCACACCTCCGCCATGCATCATGGGTTAGACATGTTTGTTCAGACAGTTTCTGGACATTTTATCCTAATTGTATATTAATTGCATTTGGTAGTCCAGCTGTTTGTATCATGTATTAAATATCCGGGCCTCCTTGCCTAACTGGCTTCATTCCCTCTCTTCTACTGCTAATCTCTCTTTCTTACACAAGTGCACATACAGTGTCTTCATTGCAAATAGCGCTGGTCCTGCCTTTCTAAACTGAACTGCATTTTCTCCACTCGGAATAGATAGACATACCTTTCCCCTCAAATCTTTTGCCATATTGCTTTAATTTTTTTAAATGCAAACTAATCCTGGCAGTGAAGGTTGAACTTAAGAGGCTTAAAGGATCGTTTATTTCCCTCGCTCAGGCATCCTGTGATTTGGTCCGAGTGTATCGCACTTTTACACTTCTGGTTTTTCAGTGTTTGGGGAGGTAATGGAATGTATTATGCTAGGATGGGGATCCTGGTTCTGTTGTCCGTCCCTTTCCTCATCCACAGTCCTCTGCTTCAGCAGCCTCATCCTCCAGAATGAGTAGCTATGACTGCAAACTTCATTCCCTGTGAACATGCTTTTTAACTGAAATGAGTAGAAAACAGAATGTACAGCGGTATATTGACTAAACCCCGATTTAAAACAACATGGAGCATTAACCTTCCAGTCTGCTATCCACCATCATGTTGAGCCTAAGACTGCATTGGATACCTGGAGCTCATTGATAGGTTGCTAATTACATAGAAGATATGGGGTGCCATCATGGTATTTATAGCTTGTATCTTCCCTGTATGGTGTTAAACCTTTGTAACTTTAGAAAGAAGTTCCTCTTTGACCCTTGACTCTAGTGTACTCAAGGTAGAGCTACAAGTGTCTTCCTGTGAGCTTTTCAGTCAGTCCCAAATAGTTTCTGCTATTAGCTTAAATGGGTGAGTATAGGAGGACACTTAAATTCCTCCTCACCCTTATCAAAATTGTCTTGTCTTCTTTGAGAAAGTCCTTAAAGATTTTTCACACCACTGGGCCAACTACTCCTTCATGCTCAGTTAATAATATGAAGTCATTGGCAAACCTGTAGAAACACCCTCTAATGCCATATTGCTTAGCTTTCATAAGATAGGTCTTTGTCCTTAATGTAGCTATACCATTACTAAGATGAAAAGAGTGGGTGAAAGTGGACAGCTCTCTCATGTTCCTCTTTTAATTACTCCATCCTCTGACAGACCTCCATTTCACTGTGTGAAAAGCCTTCTTAACATCAAAAAGTACATCATCTACTTCAGTGTCACTGGCTAAGTATCTTTGTAAGAAAACACCATGTAGACACCAGTTAGTAGTAGCAGTCCTGCTCTGTATTGCCCCACTATGTGAAAGAGGAATTATTTAGACTTAGCTAAAACTTTGACAAAAAACTTTAGCTCTACACTAATCAAGGATGTGGGTATAAAGTCTCCCACCTCGGTTCTATACTTTCCTCCTTAGGGATAGCTATGATTGTGGCTTGATTCTATTCAGAAGATTATTGCTTCCATTTTCCCATCCCACTGTTTAGCCAGATTAGAGTGTCCAGTAGTGCATCCCCTCGCCATTTGTAAAATTCATCAGGTAGACCATGTAGTCTCTTTGCCTTATGTAGTTGGAATAGTTTTTTAACCTCATTTGCCCATATGTTTTTGTCTGATGCATCCTTGCCATCAGTAGACAGTTTATTCATTCTGGCTGCAGTAAAGGGCCTTTCTTGGCTAAGACCACCCCCATGGTCTGCATAGAGGGCTTTATAGGAATTTTGAAATTCCTTCCTTGTGTCTGCTTCGCATACTGTTAGTTCCCCTCCCCTTTGACGCATGGGATAACCTGTAGTCACCATAGGGCAGCCCCCCCGCCTTTAGCCATCAATAAGCCCCTTATGGAATAATTCTGCCTTAGTTTGTGTGTAGAACAGAGCATGTGTTGTAACTTTAAGAAGCATTTCAAAGTGAAGGCATGTGCATATAAATAGAGAACACGTGCAAACAGCAGTGCCATTTTGAGTGAACAGCTAGAGTGTTAACATGTATCAGTGCAGTAGTAAGTCTGTTTATAAGTTTGTTTAAGTTTGTTACTAAGCCTCAAACCTGATGTGTTTGTATATAATAAAGCTGCTTGAACCAAACCTGCAACTGTTTGCGTGTTTTATCCTGACCAGACGAGCGACATAGTGCCAGAAGTGAGATCTCTGAACGAGATGGCATTGGAAATAGCATACCTAAACGACATGGTACCAGAAGTGGCATATTTGAATGGCATGGTGTTAGAAGTTTCATCCCAAGCTGCTCAAACGATTGAAAAAGTTCAGAAACTAATTTCAAGTAATAAAAAACTTGCATAAATGATTTATTTTGTAAAGAAAATGATGCAAAGTATTCACAAAGCACAAAATGCATTATTTATCAAACGCAAAGCACACAATGCATTATTAATCAAACAAAAAGCACAAAACACATTACTGATTAAGCAAAATGTTTGAAATCACGATATTTGATAAAATTATTCAAAATACTTAGTGTTCAAAACAACTACTGATCTGCATAACGACCATGTTAAAAGTAAAACAAGCACAAGAAAAGTATAATGAGCATGATAAAAGTCAAACGAGCATAACCAGTACAATAAAAGGGCAAAATGAGCACGGAAAGCAAGGTGGTTGCATTTTTTAGTAAACGAGTACATTTTTTGATATGAGCTATTGTTTTGCATAGCTAGAGTTGTTCATTAGTGTGGAAAGTGCAGTGTGTGCTTTATTACAGTACAATTATTTTGGAGAAATTACTGTGTGCAAAGTACAATTTATTCACAAAGTGCAGTCATTCTGAAGTGTTTCTTACACTGAGATTCTTGTGTTGTGTACAGTTCATTCGCAAAGTCCAGCCATTTTGAAGTGTTTCTTACACTGATAAGGGTGGTTTCACAAAGTACAGTGATTTCAAATTGTTCTTGTGCTACGGAAACTTATTTCGCAGAGTGCAGTTATTTTGGAGCGTCTGTTTTGTTGTTAAGCATAATTACAAGTTTCTGGCATAAATTTTGGACTTATGTGTGTATGCTTGTACATAATTTCAAGAGTCTTGATTACTATGTGTTGGCATGGCAGAGCCATTTCGCAGACCCAGTCCACTTGTGTTTGATCATAATATTCAGAGAATTGAGAGTATTTGAGCAGGAATACGATATTTTCATGCAAGCAGCTTTTTCTAATAAAAATGCATGGATGAGGGCATTTATTCTGTTTAATCTACCAGGGTCAATAGCTATTGAGAGTGTTCATTTGTGTATGCACCAGCAGTATATGCAGGAGAAGGGGAAAGCCGCCATACTGTTGTACAAGCTGAATCAAGGGAGGACTTTTATTTATTTTATTTTATTTTATTTTATTTTATTTTATTTTACATTTGTTGACCGGGCTAGTCCAGCTGGATTTATGTCCATTTTCAGTGGAGGCCCGGGGAGAAAAGCTCCAGTGTTTTTACAAGTTTGCACAGAAATAGGCATAATAACATAACATTTATAAAACAGAGTAAGTTAATACATGTAATACACAAATATGAGTAAGATTGAAACAGAGAGAAAAGATAAAATGTCTTTTCAAACAAAGAAAAATAGAGATTTTTTTTTTGCCATACTGTATATATGAGATAACATATGTTTACATAGATTTAAAGGTGGTTGAGGAGGAGATGTGTAGAAAAGGTTATGGTGGTAAGGGGGGTTAGTCGGGGTTTGTGCAAGGACAAAGCCATTGTGCTTTTAAGTGATTTTTTTTGTTGATTTTTAGAGAGGTAATGATGAGAGAGATGTCAGTTTTGTGGGAAGTTTGTTCCAAATTGTCCCCACAGAGTTTGTGAAGAGTTGAATGCTTGAAACGTAAATTTAGTGAAATGTGTAACCCCCAGGCAAATATTATATTGGAGAGGCACTTATTTTATACAAGAGACCAAAAGCCAGGAGAAACTTTTGCAGCTTACATTACTGACTTAATTTGGTGATTTGAAAGCTGACTTGATAAGACAGGCTTGTGTGTGGTGTTAATAATGCTGCAGTGAGAAAGATTTTCCTTCGAGACAGTGATTTAACGTTAAGCAAAGCCAATTTATCAAATACACAAGCTTACAGAAAAGGCACACAAATATGCTTGCAAGTGATAAAAGCATGGTTTCAGCAGCCTCTAGAGTGAATGTAGACAGCATGCAGCATATGGCTAACAGAAACAGGCCCAAGCACATGGCAGCTGCAGCCTCTGTGGGATTTCCAGGGAGAGCCTGTACCTTATCAGAAAGTTCTAAAACTAGCTCAGTAAAATGGATATGCTCAGTGCAGCATAAGGGTGAGTCAGCAAAACCCAAGTCAAGTCTCATTTTAACGGTCATAATTGTTGTGCCAATCATGAGTCCCAAAGAAAAAAATGCTTAGCATTTGGTCAGTAATGCCACAAGTGTAAAAAAAAAAAACAATAAAAAAAATGGAACCACTTTCAAAAGCTTTGTAAATCAAGCAAGCCTCACTCGTTTATTAAGAAAGGTCACTCAAAAAAGCAAGTTGATCATATAGAAAGCTGCAACTCTACTTTCCATGTAGATGGTGTATCAGTGGTTGGTGAAAAGGTTAATGCAGTAGATTTGTTGGCAAAAATGCAAAGTGTTTTGTACTGTCCTGATTAATGGTAAACCCACAGAGCTCAAAGTAGATACTGGTTCAAAATGTAATGTTATGTCGGCTGAAACATTTGCTAGATTAAGAGCTGGTGAACAACTTAATTTTGGCCGATTGTGCGAAGCTTAAGCTTGTTGTTTACTGAGGTGAAGAGATTCAAACTGAAGACTCAGTAGTGCTTTCATGCTATTCAGCTGGGAACAGTTACAACTTGCAATTTTATGTAATCAAAAGACCTGTGCAGTCATTATTAGGTCCCAGAGACAGTTTAAGTATGAAACTGCTTTCTTTTACCAAAGAAGTCCATCAGTTTCACTGATGCTATTTTCTGAGAGTATGCTGATGTTTTTGAAGACAAGCTAGGTAAACTTCCAGTTGTGTACTCCATGAAATTAGACCCAGAGATCAGTCCAGTGGGCAGACCAACGAGAAGAGTTCTGATAGCTATGCAGGACAAGAGTCAAAGTCCAGTTAGATAAAATGGTGCTGCAAGGTGTGATTTGTTCAGTTACAGAACAAACTGAGTGTGTGTCTTCCATGGTAGTCGCTCATAAGAAAAGCTCAGATGAAATCAGAATATGTATTGATCCAAGAGACTTAAAACCTTAGAGAGACCCTACCATCCTATGCATATCGGTCTATATCACATTCTCGAAGTTTTACAACTTCGAACGCTATATCGTCGAACCCATATGTTCGAAGTTATAAAACTTTGAAAACTTAAACAAAAAAAATAAAAATAATAACAAATGTACCTGACAGTTATAAGCAGGGGGGCAAGCCCCCCCACACCCCCCCATACTTTAAATATACCAACTCCGAGATTGTGCTACAGTGTAGTAAAGGCAAATCTTCCCTTTCCACACTGTACTGCATTGTAGTGTGGTCTCGGAGTTAGTATATTTAAAGAGTGAGGGTGTAGCGGGTGCAGGGAGGGCTTGCCCCCCTGCTTACAACCACCAGGTAATTTATTTATTATTATTTTTTTTTTTTTTAAGTTTTCGGAGTTTTAAAACTTTGAACATATGGGTGAAATATATGACATATGCTGAAAAGCTCTAACAAAGCATTTGCCACCTTCTCTGCCTCAATGGAGGACAAAGCTACTGCCTCAGGGTATCGTGTAGCATAATCCACTACCACTAGGATATACTTTTTCCCTGTGGAACTTGGGGTATTTAGGGGACCCACAATATCCATAGCTACCCTCTGAAATGACTCCGCAATCACAGGCAAAGGCATCAAAGGAGCTCTTGCCTTGTCTCCTGCCTTGCCTATCTTTTAGCACTACTCACAGGTCCTGCAGTACCCTGTTACATCTCTGGAAATTCCAGGCCAATAGAAGTTCTGCATAATACACCTCTTTGTACGTTTTATGCCCATTATGACCTGCAAAGGGAATATCATGGGCTATGGTTAGAAGTGCCAGATGGTAGGTTCTAGGCACTACCAACTGCTGTACTGTCTCACCTTCTAGCCCTCCCTCAGGTGTCCACTCTCTGTACAGTAACCCTTTGTCCCAGTATGCAGATTCCTCCTTTCCTTGAGAATCAGGTGCCTCCCTAGCTACCTGCCTCAGGCCTTGCAATGTAGGGTCTGAGAGCTGAGCCTGTCTCAAGTCTGTCCTTGTAACCCTTCTCAGCTCCCTTTCCACAGGAAGTCTGGCATCCTCTGACAGTGGTGCCTCACTGTCAGCTTGGGTACTACTACTCACCTCTACCTTTGTAGTCACTCTGTCCAAGGGAACATCAGTACCCACAAGCAGCTGTGGCTCACATTCATTCTCACTGCTACAGAGTAGCTCCCTTCCTGAAGTAACCACCTGCAAGTATGCAGTCTGTTTGGGTCTCCCCCAGGCTAGCAGACCCACATGCTTGTCTCCTAGCCTTACTGCATATAACTGCATAACACATGGTGCTGTCTCATCCAAATCCTTCCCTATCAGGACATCTGCAGGATGGTAGTTTAGTACCCCTGTTGTCTCAAAACAACCTACTATTGGCATTTTGTCTTTCCCACTTATTGACTCCCTCACCTTTGGTTCCCCACCTTGCCTCTGTGGACACTTGTATGCCACATGGCCCCACAGTTTGCATTCAAAACATTTACCCTAGCTCCTGGACATGTACCTGGACTAGTGGCTTCCCCTGCTACTGGCTGATTTTTTTGAGGCAGTCTGTGCTGCCCACCATGGGTTCCTTTAGACCCATGAGCAGTACAGGGGGTCCTCTTCCTGTGCAGGGCTGCCTTGCTTGCCAGGTATAGGTCTCCCTTCTTCCTCAACTCATCTGAAGTAGCACATTGTCTATCAGCTAACCAGATCCTCATGTCGTCAGGCAAAGTGCTAAGGGATTGTTCCCTCACCTAAAGGTCTGCCAGCTCTTCAAAAGTGGTGACCTGACATCCACTCAACCACCTATGGAAATAAGTGCTCAATTCAGCAACATATTCACACACACACTTTCATCTGCCTTGCGTCTATGCACACAAAACTTTTTCCTATACGTTTCAGGTGTTGGCTTAAACAGTACTAAAAGACTATTTTTTACAGCAGTATAATCAAAACATGCAACGTCAGACATTTTGGACAGTGCAGTTACAGCTCTACCATGGAGTAAGGGGGTCAGGAACTGTACCCAGAGCCCTTGGTCAACTTCGTACTGTTTACATACCCTCTCAAACATATGAATGAAACTATCAAAATTATCCCCATCTTTAAACTGCAGAAGAAATTTACTGATCTTTTATGCTTCTGGGGTCCATTTACTCCCTTCCCTATTACTTCCATGACTCTGGCAAAGAGTCAGCATCTCCTTCTCATGCTGCCTCTCAGCTGCTTCTAATTCCATATGCCTGGCCTCCAATTCAAGTCTCTTTAGCTCCAGCTGGATTTGTAAGTCCACTGCAGAAAGGTTGAGCTGTCCATTCTCTGAGGGAATTATATCTCCACTGCCAGTCTGATTGTCCTCCTGGTTGCTGTTTTCTGATGCAGATATAGCCAAGGCTGGAATCAGGTCTGCCTTGGTCAGGTTTCCATGCACCAGTCCCCTAGCCTGGCACATCTTCACCAGCTGGCTCCTTGTCAGCTTTCCATACTCCTCTGCTGACGTGTTGCCTGCTCACCCTGACTAACTAAGCTAACAAAAGAAATAAAACAATTGTGATCTGAACTCTGAGTATTCACTGCGTGGCTTTTTTAGAGTACAAAACACCTTCAAAGCTCACTGTACACAAGATACAGGATTCAGTCTACCCACACCACTACAAGCCAGTTAGTATTTGCCAACTAATTAATATATGATGTGAATATCCCACCGCTGCCAAACACAAATGTGATGCCAGTGCCCTGGCCCAGCAATTAATGAGCCTTAATCCTCACCACTAACACCAGAGAGGGCATCTCATATATGAGGAAAGGATAACAAATACACATAGTAAAGTGCAATTTCCCTTAAGAGCACACAGAGATCACACTTAGTCCGGGGCTGGTCGCTCCCTTGCTCCCCAGGTCCTCAATAAGACTCTCTACTGGCACAGCTATAGGGTCCAGATCTCAGCCTAGCTGGGCAAGCTAAAATTTCTGTCAAACCAGTGCTTCGTGTCCCTGCCCAAGTAGCTGACACACACACACTTTGAGATAAGAGTTTACACAACCACACAGACACTTCTGGGGAAGGTTGGCATAAGTTCTCCAGCTGTGCCCCTTTTACCCAGACTATATGGCAGTAATTACTGCCACCACCCAGCTAATATTTATCATCTACTCAAATGTCCTTAAAAGGGTCTCCAGTTATTACTGTGCCTTATTATTATCCAATTGGTAGTATAGCCCAGGGCTAAAGCTATAGGAGTGGCTTTGTACAAAGGTATACAAGTACTCTAAAGAGCTTAAATTCTCTCTACACAAACCAGCCACAGTTAAAAGGTTTTAAAATATTTAATAATAATTAAAACCACAAAACAATACTTTCTACTACACAGTCAGTGCTAGTCAAGAGAGTTCAGAGATCACACAGAAATACTTAAAATAAATCAGTAGTACAGGTCTGACATCACAGAAGAACACTTAGTCTAAACTTTCTAATTCCTAGCTATTGCTACAAGAAAACACACTTCTAAAATAACTTGGTTATAGAGCAAGGCAGAGTGCTGTGAGTTGGATAGTCAAGGCAAAATGCTTCATAATCTCTGGCTTTCACTGTTTAATTTGCTATTGCAGTTCTGATAAACATTACATCATCTTTTACACTTTCCTGGTGTTCCCAGGCTGACAGAAACTGCATTTACATTCTTTTACACTTAGAGCAATAAAGGACATTCTATATTCTGGTCATTAACTTAAGCCTTAAAACAATATGCAGGAAGCTTTCATCTAGCCGGACTGGAGTCGACTTGTAAACAACAAAGGCAGTGATGAAATAATTTGGGCAATGTTGCCACATTGTTTTAAGTTCAACACTTCACAGCATATGCTTTCATTCAACAAACAAGCTTATAGTCCAACATTCATATTTACAAATGATAGAATTATCTGCCCAATTCTATCTGGCTAGGCTGGCAGCCTTTACCCTTCTCTACCAGTCTTCACACAAGTTACAAGATTATATTTATGACCGAGCTATCTAGATTGAGACTTATCATCAACCTCTAGTCACTATTTTAAAGAAGCCTATGCATACAGCTCCAGCAAGACTACAAAGAATGATGCTCAGATTACAAAAGTACAACTTCAAAGTGGTCTTTACGAAAGACACCTTTATCTGGCTGATACCTTATCCAGATCACCCAGAAATACCACAGGAAAGCTTGATGCAGGGAATTTTGACTGATGTCATGGAACTGCATATTTTTTCTACTACAAGACTTGAGGTAAGAGGAAGACTGATCCAGTTTTAAAAGCTCAACCACTTCATCAATATTGGATAGCCGTCAAAGCAATCTTGTGTACCAACAGAAGTGCAACCTTTTTCTTACAAAGATGAGATGTTGATGGAAGATGGTATGATTTTTAAAGGTCCTAAAGTTGTTGTTCCTACTTCCTTGCAACATGAGTACATCCAAATTTTGTATCGTGGCTACCCAGGTTCTGAAGCCACCAAAAGGGCGAGAGGACTCGTAGTTTGGCCTTCTCTGTCAACAGATATTGGTAAAGTACATACATCTTGTTCAGCATGCAATAGTACTAAACCGCATTTGCAAAAAGGAGACACTTCATCTAAGCCAGATTCCTGAATTACCTTGGCCAACAGTAGCCACTGACATATTCAAGTGGAATAGTCAACATCACTTAGTGTTGGTGGACTTGTATTTGAATTGGGTCGAGATTAATCTGCTACCTAACGTAACATCCGGTACTATCATTACTAAGCTGAAACATCAATTCTCAGTCCATGGTAGTCCACACAATTATTTCTGACCATGGTGCCCAGCTTACCAGTCAGCTGTTTCAGAAATTTGCAAAAGAGTGGGACTTTATCCATGTTACCAGTAGTCCTGAGTACCCGCAGTCAAATGGTCTAGCTGAATGTGCAGAACAAAGTCCAAAGCAATTACTAGAGGGGTCAAAGAGTGACAATACCGATTGTTTTCTTGAATTTGCTTAATGTCAGAAATATACCCTGTGACAATTTACTTGGCTCACCTGCTCAGAGACTTCTGTCTAGGCAAACCAGAGCAACCTTGCCTGTCAGTTCCAGTTTGTTGGTGCCTAATGCTAAAAACACCAGAGCAATCAAAGCCCAACTATTCAAAAAGCGTTCATTTCTGAAGTCCAACTATGATAAAATGAGCAGATTTCTTTGTCCATTGAAAGAAGGAGAGATAGTAAGGATGCAAACAGAGAAAGGTTTTGATCAAATTGGTCAAGTGAGAGGTGTATGTGCCGAGCTGAGATCTTAACTTAGTGGAATCTGAGGGTATAGAATTAAGTTGCAAGCATCTTCTTCTGGTGTCTGAATCAGTATCGCAGCATCATACCTTTTGAAACAGACTCTAGATCTCCGAGCACCCCAGACAATGTTCCTGTTGAAGGACATGTCTCAGTATCTATTCCCATTCCTGATGATGTCCCAGATGTCCCTAAAGTTGAACATTCATTAAAGACGGTTCCTGTTGCTAAACACAGTCTTAGTTTTTATGTCACACAATCAGGTCATATTTCCAAACCTAGTGTAAAATACACAGCAACTCAGACTTGATTGTTCCATTTGTAATTCGTTCTATATGATTGCATGTCAAAGGATTATTTCTGTACAATTGCATGTCAGTGATTGTTGTCATTATTACTGTGCATGACTTATTTCTCAAAGAGGGAGGACGTAGAACAGAGTGGGTGTTGTAACTTTAAGAAGCATTTCAAAGTGAGGGCAAGTGCATATAAATAGAGAGCACATGTAGGCAGCAGTGCCATTTTGAGTGAACAGCCAGAGTGTTAACATGTAGGAGTGCAGTAGTCAGTATGTTTATAAGTTTATTTAAGTTTAAGCTACTAAGCCTCAATCCTGATGTGTTTGTATATAATAAAGCTGCTTGAACTGAACCCACAACTGTTTGTTTGTTTTATCCTGACTGGACAAGCAACAGCTTGCAAGGCATCAAAATAATTTACCAGAGTCTTACGTTTCTCCATCTTTATCAGACTTTTGCTACAATGTCCTTCCATTATTCCCCTTCTCTGCAGGTCCTGTATTTGCTTTTCCATCTGAATTGTAGTGTTTTGGTAGGATCTCCTTTTCATGAGTTCCCACCCTCCTTAAAACTACCTTACATATTCCTACCACATAATTCCCATACCTTTTTCCTTCCTCATTCCTTTGTAGGATGTCCTTTACTATTGCTTAGAATTCCTTTTGTATCCCTTTATTCTTCCACTTACAGTATGTTCACCTCCACCTTCTTTCTTTTTAATAGACTTCATGTCCAACACCCCTGTTAAAGGGGTATGGTCTGATAAATTAAGTTCTCCGTACTCCAGTTTGCTAACTTTTGTCACTAGTAATAAATTGCTGAGGCTACTTTGCTTACTGAGTGCCCTTGAAAAAGAGAACCCTGTTTGTCCTGGATGAGTAGCCCTTCATAAATCTAGCCATTCCTGTCTCCCTAGAGACTTTCTTATGGTATTCTTTGTCATAGCACAATCTGTCCTCCATTTCCTTAAATTCTAGGTTGAAGTCTCTGGCCAGTATAGAAAACTCAAATTCTGCCACTCAGTTTTTTTTTTCACACCTCCATTAATTGATGGTAGAAATCACGTGCCCTCATTGGGAGCATAAACACTGCCTATAGTCCAGCTATGGCCATTGATGCTCCCTTTCCAGAGTATCAGTCTTCCCATCCGACTGCTGCGTATTTCTGAGTAACTTTTTATAGACTTCTGTCGAACAACAGTATTGCATCTTTTCTGCACCCCCCCCCAGCTTATGGTATGCAAATATGGTTGGTTATATTCTTGACTTGAAAACTTAAGTCTGCTTGACTTTGAGCCTAGTTTCTGATAAGCAAATCATCTGGCTGGCTTCTTGCTGCAAAATTATTTTCCTGCTACTGCGTATTTCCGAGTAACTTTTTATAGACTTCTGTCGAACAACCGTATTGCATCTTTTCTGCACCCCCCCCAGCTTATGGTATGCAAATATGGTTGGTTATATTCTTGACTTGAAAACTTAAGTCTGCTTGACTTTGAGCCTAGTTTCTGATAAGCAAATCATCTGGCTGGCTTCTTGCTGCAAAATTATTTTCCTGCTAACCAGATGGTTAGTATCCCTTATGTTCTATGCTCAACATTTGAGTTCCTTTGTTTAAAACTGTTAATTTTGATATAAGACTTTGAACTATTATATAGTTGCATTGTAAATTTATCTATTAACTTAATATAAAAGCTGAGTGTTTCTAATGTTTTGAATAAATATATCCAGTATGTGGTATAAAAATTTTTGTTCAAAATCCAAGATTATTTTTAAATAATTGTATTAGTATTTGCATCATAATCTTCTACAGTCGTTATAGATTATCCTGAGTTTGACGTTTGGCAATAAAATCTGTTTGGGTCCTATTAAGTGCAGTAGTCTACTTCCTAATCTGCTTGTCAGTATTAAAATACAGATTTTGTAGTTCATATTCTGAAATGAAATCTGTGGGATAAGCATAACTATGGATTTTTAAATTTTCAAGACTGTGACATTTTGTTGTGTTCTTGAATTAAAATACATACTGCCATAAAACAGTTTTTCTTATGAAAACTTTTTATATAGGATATTAAACCATCTGAACCTGGAATTTTGTGCAATTTATACATGCCTCAATTTCAGTTAATGTTATAAGTTTCAGTAGCTTCTTCACTTGTTCATTATTTTGTTTGTCAGAAGAAACAGAAAATGTTTGAAAAAAGAACTTTGTCAGTTCCATCTCCCTCACTGGTATTCATTTCCTCAACTATGGGAAGTTTTTCCTTCTGTAGATTACAGTCTTTACCACTGTATGTATGTTGCCAAAGTAAGAAACCCTATGAGTAATGTTCTTTTAAAGATAGGAAGAGATACTAATATGAGATAGTGTGCTGATTTGTTTTGGGCAACATCTACCACTTGGAACACGTTATGCTTCTGCATATGGTATTGGGGTTGCAATTCGATGGGTAATGCTCACAGATAAAGAAACAATAGATTATGTTCCTGGAGCTTCTTCCTCTACGCAGAGATAAAAATGTTCACAAACTAAAAAAGGAAGCTTTGTCTTGTATGTCTATGATGTAGTGGATGTATATTCAATGGGTAGAAGTTTATTTTGTATGTATGAAATGACATCAGAAATATACAGTAAGTTGACTGAGAAGATGATTTGTTGTTTATGTGTTACCAGAACACATATAACAATTGAAGCTACACATATGTATATAACTCTCTGCTTGATTGTGTGTGTGTGGTAGAAAGGGAAGGAAGAAGTTATTATGACTATGAATTGCAATATCTGGAAAGAGAAATAGCATAAGCTGTAAAACAAATGAGAAATTGCATGTTATACTTGCCAACAGCAAGTGTGTTTTATATAAGCTGCCAGACGCATCTATCATCAACCCCTTTTCCCCCGTTTTTGCACATGGGATCGAGGTGTCACTTAGAGTGACACTCATCTAGAGCCAATGCTTACACTGCTGGGTGGCTAGCCCTGCCCGCAGTGCCAGAAGTATATTTAGTGTAAAAGAAATCTCTGGTTTTAAGCCAAGTGTCATGGTGTAGAAGGATAAGGCCTTAACTACGGCCCGGGCAACGTGGTTTCTTTTCAATGGCTTGGGTTTCTGAGGTGTTAGCAGAGAAGGATGTGTATTCTGTTCTTGGAGAAATGCACGTGCATGGGTACTTTCTGCCTTTGATTCTTGGTGAAGGCTGGGAATGTGCAAGCAGGGATTGATGAGAGACCTTGATGGAGTTATTGCTCTTCCCCCTTGCATGGCTCCCTCTGGAAGTACTGATGTGTGTGATGGGGAGGAGAAAATGGCTAGGTGAAAAACATTCCTTGGCAGATATTTGATGCTGCAGTGTGAGCCTTGAACTCCTCGCCATGTGTGTGCATTGGTTGGAGTAAGCCTGGAGGGAATAAGGAGTGCCCAGTAGACCCAGTGAATGAGAAGATGTCACTGGAGCAAGCCAATGGCCAACTGTGAGGAGAAGTGTCAGGTAGTATTAGTGATTGTAATGTTTGATTGTAGAATGGCTACATTGTCAAGATTAAGAAATGCCTTACTGCGACAAATAAAAGGTGAAGGGCAATGACTTGATGGGTGCAGGTAGTACTATGAGAGATGCAGTTGGTAAGAAATGAACACGAGGGAAGGGTTTCGGGGTGAATACTCAAAAGAATATTAGGGACAAAGGAAGAAGGGAGTAATTGTACTGGTGCGGAGAGAGGCTGCAACAGTGACAAAGGAAGGAAAAAGGCTAATAAAAGTAGATTTGTGGCAGTGGGAGGTAATTGACGAGGATGGAGGTTTACTTTGGCACTTGTTTGTATTTCCCCCAAGATAGTGACATTTGAGCTGAGAATGATTTTGTTTGAAATGATAAGTTTGCAGTGAACTATTTTAAATTTGGGTGGTGACTAGAATGTGATTTTTGCAGAGGTGAAGAGTTATGAGAGAGAGACCTGGAAAGGAGTTGCAACAAGATAAGGTAGAATTTTTTTTAAACTTTTTATTTGATTTTAAAACAAAACAGTAATCATTTACACAATAATAAACAATCTCATGAAACTATGTACATACTATTTACAAAGTCCATAACATAATTCAAAACATTTTGAATAGAATTAACATTTTTCTAGTAAGCTCTGTAAGTTTTCCCAAACTAATAATTCATGTGTCACATTTTAGTTCTCATTCTTATAGTATTCCGTTATTACATAATGATTTTGCTAAACAGATAAATTCATTATTGAATGAGATAGTAGTCTTCATTTTCCATTTTTGTAATGGTTTTTCGGTACTTTTCCGTTATCGGGGCAACAGTTCTAAGGAGCTAGCAGAAGTGGGCATGCTTGGCTGTAGACTATGTCCGGCAACCAGAAATCCAGCCACTAGTTCATGAACAAACAGTAATACAATTAAAGAAAGCAGGCAATATAAAATTGCAAAAAGCAATTAGATTGAGCAGCCAACCTGCACAAGCTCTGTTAAACTGATGTCTAGTGGCAGAAGTCCTGTTTATTCCGTTTAAAGGAGCAGTACAAGCGTTGTGAAAGCAATTAGCTCTTTCCAACCGAAATTTAAACTTTGCCTACCACTTTGCTAGTCACCACCCACTTTCTAACATCACTCCTGACCTGTTCTACAGTCCCACCCATGGCACCAATTTTCTTTACATTCATAGTTAACCCCCCCAGTTCCAGTCTTTTTTTGCCCCCCCCCCCCCCCCCGTGGAGTTCAATGCCATTCTTTTGATAACCTGTACTTCATGTAGATAATGTATTCATATTTATTATTGCACATTCCAATCTTTTAATACTGTATACTTTTATGGTAACTGAAATTGCCATCAAAGGTATCACTTTCAGTTATTGAAGCTAAGGGTACACGTGCTCAATAAGGAAGAAGTGGAGGTTGTTTAGAAATTATTTAATATGCTTTTCTCATGTTCCTAACCATCATTCTTGTGAGTGAATGTTAGAATTTCATGATGACATTATGCAGAAGATAAATTATTAGAAGGCTGACTAGGACTTTAACATTTTGCTCTGTTTGTTTTTTTTTTTCTGTTTTCTGACAGAGAGCAGTATTGGCTGAATGCTGCTACCATTTCCATATTTGCGGTTGCGCTTTTTTTTTCCCTCGTCAAGCAGGAGTTCTCAGTTCATCCATGAAAGGTGAAAAGGGTGATTTTCAGTGTGTTTGTCCATTTCACCAGTAAACTGAGCTTGTATTCTCAAGTTAGTGATCAGACAGTACAGTTTTACTGCAGACACCTCTTTTTGAGAAGCTCTTCTGAATATATAAACCACTTCAACTGTTGCCCCGATAACGGAAAAGTACCAGTTTTTCTAGCTATTGCTAAAATACTCCAAAGAATTGCTGTTTGTGATACTGGAATCATTTCAGCTATGGGTGCATTAAATAATATAAGAGAATCTGATGTGTTACACTTACCTGACTACAATGCTCTACAAAAGTTTCTGAAGTCAGTCCAAAATGGAAGATCAATTTTACAACCAATTATTACATGTTGCTAGTCAGCATTAAGGTCCATCTCACATCTCCAGCATTTTGTGTTATCTAATTTGTATGTAGCGGCTATCTTTTGAGGTGTGAGAAGATAATTTACATGACAAGGTAGATTTTTAATGGTACATATATGAAAGTATTTGGTTGTTGTTGTTGTGTCTTTCGGCTTATCCCGGTTAGGGGTCGCTACAGCGGAACTCCGGTCCGCTAATGTTTGGTAGTGGATTTTTACGTGCCGAGTTACCAGCCCTGACGCACAACCTTCAATGAAGGTATGCCCATTCACGCATGCCTCCACATAGAAGACGCTCTAGCTAAGAATCGAACGGGACAACATCTTGCTGTGAGGCGATAACGCTACCGCAGCACCACTGCCGCGGGTATATGAAAGTATTTGGTATGGATGATAAATTCTGTTTGAGCTTCTGCTACTGAAATTATAGGTATTATTCCAAAAGATACAGCAGCTGTGTCAAGGTAAACTCTGTTCCACAGCAGTATGTTCATTTGATTAAAAGTATCGAGACTCATCCAATAACTGTATGTGACCATACCCCTTAAGATACAAATGCAGGGATATAAAGGAAAGGAGATAAACTGGAAATATTTAAGGACCGATTAACATTTACAATTTGTGAGCTGTTAGGGTGGATAGAAACTATCCTTGAAGTGGCAGCTGGTGCTTGGAACCAGCTGAAAATGAGAGGAGTGAAAAATGAGGGAAGAAGCACATGTTTAAAAGGGTTGTCAAAAGTTAAATCGCTGCTGAATAAAAAAGGAAATCTTTCATAAGCAGGAGGAAGACCAGCTGCAGACTGCTAGGAAAAAAATAGTATTACATAGCTGTTTAACAGCAATTTCTCTAAACTTGTGTGCTGTTTTTTGCAGTAATCTCAGAATGTAGAAATTGGTAGTGCAGCGATTAAGGCAAAACAAAGTAGAAAAGAGTCGTAGCAAAACTCTGGGACATTATAACAGTAACTAGAGATCCCAAGGTGAATGGGGAAATTAGGATAAGGTGCAATTGTAAATATTTTTTTAAGATTTAAACTTGCCAGTGTTCAAGGAAAAAGAGGCACAATTGATAGCCAAGATAGATATAGAAGAAATAAAAAAAACTGTGTGTAGTCAATCCATAGGAGAATCCCTTTGAACAGGTGGCAGTTGTATAGGGGTTTTGAATTTTGGGAAGGCAGAAGTTGATAAGGAATTAGACAGCATTGTTGGCAATGTATTGAATGGGGGGAGAAGTACCATTATCGTGTAGAAGAGCAGCAGCAGAATTGCAATAAGATGAAAAGGTCCTACATACCTGGCATCATACAATTCTTGTTTTAAATCATGATTCTAAAGTGTTTGTCTGTATTAACTAAGAGAATAACTAAAGTGTTACCAGAGTTGATAGACATGGATCAGTGTGAATTTGTGGAAGGGAGATGTACATCTAAAAATATTAATATAACAGTGATGATTCTGAGGAAGTTGGAATACAAAAATACAGTTATTGTTTTGTGATCTTGGCTGCTGAGAAAGCATTTGACAGCAAATTTTGCGGTATTGTATTATGTGAGAGCAGTGGAAACATTTGCATTTCTCACTAAAGTAATAGTGTTATTAAGGGTAATATATGAAAGGCGAGAGGCAAAAGTAAGGAGTGGTGGGATTCTGTCAGGCAAATTAAGTTTGAGTTGTCAGCCCAGGCTGGGATGTCCTGTTTCCTCTTTGTTTGATTTAGATTTGGAGCCTTTAGCATTTAAAATAAGGGACTCCCAAATCCAGTGCTAAGATTGGTTTGCTGGTCAACTGAAAATAGTTTTGTTTGCAGGTATTATATTGTTTTTGACTGGGACAGAATGTCCCAGTACTATGGAATACTTTGAAACCACTTCAGAAATTTTTGGGATACAAAAATGAATAAAAGAAAGGCAATAGCCTTAAATGTTATGCCTACACAAGAGTTATTTTATCACAGATGTGGATACTGTTGAACTAACATATTTAGGGATATGGGTTAAAAAGACTTGGTTGTGGCAACTAAAGACATAGGGGAAGACTAAGCAGAAGAGCAAAATAGGAAGGAAACTATCATGGATTTGGCTAGTAAAATGCAGGCAGTGAAAATGTTTATAATTTCTTTGGTTTTATATATATATATATATATATAGGCCAGGTATATTTTTATCAGCCAAATGAGAAGTTGTGAATGGCAATAAGGAACTGAAAGAGTTTATTTGAATGGTGGAAGGGGCAAGAGTTAAGTAGGATAAGCTGTGGAGCAAGGGAGATTAAGACTGATAGATATGAAGGGACGTTTTTATGGCCGCATATCTGAAGTTTATAAATATGTATATGTTCAAAGGTGATTGCTGAACTACTGGCACAAGAGCCTTTACAAGCCTAGTCAGTTGTTGTTGTTTTTCTTTTGGCTTTTCCCGGTTAGGGGTCGCCACATCGGAATTCCAGTCTGCTAATGATTGGCAGTAGATTTTTTATGGGTGCCGAGGTGCCAGCTCGACGCCCAACCTTCAACGAAGGCACGCCCATTCTACGCATGTCTTTCGAACGCCACTCAACCGCGGGGAGGACATGCAGACTCCACACAGAAGGCGCTCCAGCCGAGAATCAAACGGGAGAACCTCTTGCTGTGAGGCAACAACACTACCGCTGCACCACTGTGCCTTAGCCTAGTCAGTAATACCTAGGATATGACAATATTATATTTTAATTCCTCAGATATGGCATGGGGTGGTGGTTCTTTGGGTGTTGGATCCCTAAGCCATTGGACATTGGCAGCACCCAGGGAGTGAATTTACAGTTTCCCCATCCACTTAGCCTCTCAGTCACTCTCTTCAAAATGAATTTGGATATGTTTTGTGAAGATGGGAAATTTATTCCTCAGGCGTGGTAACCTTTGGGATATGAATCTCTCTCTCCAGCAAGTTTTGTTAGGGTTCCAGAAAAACACGAACAGGACCAATAAGAAATAAATCCAAGGTGGAAAGCAAAACCACGACAGACTACTACTGTGTAAAAATGCTCAGAAAGTCTAATTCTTTAATGCAAAACCATAAAAAACAATAAAAACACAAGCGCATTCGCTCGGTCTGTGCTGAGCTTTATCAAGTAAACATCCAAAGTGCTGCAAGGCTTTATATACACTGAAGTTAATTATTAATTAATCAATTAAAAATTAAAGCTTAAAAATGCTGAAGTTAATAAATTGTTAAAAATGCTTCGTTGTTAAAAGTTAGACCTGGTGCATTATAATAAATATGTACAGTAAATATTAAAGCTGAAATGTAAAATAATCGAAAAAAACTGTAGGCAGTGCATTTAGCAATAAGTTAAAATAAATTATTTATCATATTTCACTTGAAGATTTTTGTATATAAAGCCTTGCAGCACTTTGGATGTTTACTTGATAAAGCTCGGCACAGACCGAGCGAAAGCGCTTGTGTTTTTTATTGTTTTTTATGGTTTTGCATTAAAGAATCAGACTTTCTGAGCATTTTTACACAGTAGTAGTCTGTCTTGGTTTGGCTTTCCACCTTGGATTTATTTCTTATTGGTCCTGTTCATGTTTTTCTGGATTCCTGGCTACGTTGCTTTTTTCATGGCTGGAGAAGCTGAATCGTTTAATTCTGCTGAAACTCCTCAGCTACTGAGAGAAAACGGAGATGACGTTCCGGTGACTCCTACAGAGTTCAACCAGGTCGTTTTTGATGTTAACGCAACTCACCAACCTCGTAAAAGAAAACAACGGCAGCAGTATCCCTCTACCTGGGAATCAACAACACGCTATTGACGCTAAGAGGAAATCTCCACCGACTGGTGCAAATGGAACTAACAGTGGTTTACACTCCTTATTTCCGACTAATCCCAGCACACAAAGGGTACCTAATAATGAGCACAGTGAAGGCACGGCTCGTTCGAAGACCAGCAGACCTGAGAAACAGCCCAAGGACTTCTATTTCACCACCTGGGCAGGTCAGCAATTTACATTCAACCAAGGTACTGTGTCCTCTAATAACTACAACACTATAGAGAATGATTTTGGTGAACTAAAAGACAAACTCTACGCGTATAAAAGCAATCAACTCGAGATTGAGTACTTAAGGGAGTGTGTTAATGTGAAACGCATACCGAAGGGTTTGCGTTTTTAAAAGTTCCCTAATAATGTTCAACCGGGAACTTTATATTACAAAAAACTGTGTGAAATTTTTGACAGAGCTGGACTGGAGGTTTTAAATTTGATGATTTCAGAGTATGAAGCGAAGGCTGATACTCTTATAAACGAGTTAAATGTTTTAAACAACTCCCTTGTTACTGACAATAACTTTTTAACTGTGAAGTTTGATTATGACAATGTTTTTAACGAAGTCGATCAATTCTGTATAAAAATACTTAACCGAAAGATACGCAAGTTAGACAGGGATTTAGCTGAATATAGAGAAGGAACAGCTTACCCCCCCCCCCGTAGGAGTGAGAGGTTAGCTGAGAAAGGCAGAAAGAATTCCCATCAGGATTTTCAGCATCCCCCCGGCAGGACGGGGGCATGGGGACAGAAACAATCCCCTTACATGTGGAGCAACAAACATGGTTAAATTATATTCCCACTGTCCCTGAAATGGCACTTCTATACCACAACTTTTCCAACACTGCAGGCAACAATTGTTCCATAGTTAAAAAAGACAACTTCATTATATACAATTATACTGATTTACAAATTACAGATTTGACTTTCGACCTATTCACTCGGGGTTTCCAGTTTGTCCCCGCACGTTCCTGTAATATATCCCAAATTTTAGTTGAACTAAAACTCTTTGCTAGAAATTTAAATCTAGCACATTACTTTAAAGGGCAGCCCTATACCAACACAGGGCTCTGTAGAACTAGCACTTTTAACCCACCTGTGCACACCTTAATTAAACTTTTTGAAGAACTAGTTGAGAAAGATTTTAGAACTTTACACTCCCAAGGAATACAACCACAGTTAGTTAACTTAAATGAATATGAAATCTGGTTTATTAACCATTTGAAAAAAGAAAACATCAGGGTCATGAAACCAGACAAGGGCGGTGGGGTTGTCCTGATGTATAATTCCAGCTATGACATTTACATCCATGATATGTTACAGGATAGTGAACAATATGAAATTGTATCTAGAAATGAAGTTAACATAGCCTTTTCCAAAATCAAATACACTCTTACTGACCATTTGCTCCAAGGAGCTATAAATGAAAAATTGTTCAACTATCTACATGTTGAGAAACCTAAAATACCAGTAATTTTCGGGATTCCGAAAATTCACAAAGGCTTGGACCCCTTGAGATCTAGGCCTATTGTTTCAGGGGCAGGGAATATCACTGAACCCTTAGGTAAATTCATTGACCATGTTACTAAGCAACTCATCCCACTTTTAGATAATGTCTGCAAAGACTCCTGGGATTTTCTCAGAGATATTCAACCCTCCTTTTTCTCATCTGAACTCCTTATGATAACTATAGACATTAAGGACCTGTTTCCCAGTATACCCCACCCAACAGGGCTCGAGTGGTTTAATGATTTCTTAACCACTGAAACTAATCTCAACAATAAAGTGACTGGCCTCCTAATGGAGTTTATGGAAATTCTATTACAGAACAATTTTATATTCTTTAATGGTGAGCTTTTTAGACAAAGGAAAGGAGTGGCCATGGGTGCCTCATGCGCTTCCTTTTATGCCAGCGTTGTTTTGCATAGATAGGAACGTACGTTCATTTTTTCTTCTACTTGGGTTCAACATCTAACTCATTATAGAAGATACCTAGACGACATCTGTATTTTATGGAATGGGACCCTTAATCAGTTTGTGGATTTTTTTAGTTACATCAACTCCACTACCCCCTTCTTGGTGTTCACTCACAACATTAACAAGCACAAACTTCATTATCTTGACGTGACTTTATATAAAGATTATAACAATTCAACATTCCTTTCTAAACTTTATAGGAAACCTACTTTTTCCAATTCTTTTCTGCATTTTCAAAGTGCACACCCATTTTATCAGAAAAAAGGCATTGTTAAGGGCCAGTTCATTAGAGCCTCTAGGATGTGCAGCTCCACTGTTGATTTTTTGGATGAAATACATTTTTTGCAGTCCATGTTTGCAGACAGGGGATACCCTCTCTCCCTTATCACCTCCTTAGCTAAGGAAGTGATTGACAATAGAGAAACAACATTTCCCCCACTTCTTGGCACAGGGCAACCTTCTGTTATAATTAACACAACAGCGACATCTGACACCTTCCAGAATAGCTTTATCTACACCTATTCTGGTAACTCCGCTGATATTGAGGACATCATCAGGAGGCATTGGCCTGTACTGACCTTTCATAAAGAATTCAAAGATGCCCTCCCATCACACCCTAAATTTGTAAGAAAGAGGGACATTAATTTCAAGGAACTATTTGAAAGAAAACCTAATTTCCAGGCTAATAACTCTAACACACGACTAGGCACTTTCAAATGTGGGTCCTGTAATCAATGCCATGCCATTATTAATGCTCCAACACTTTATATTCCCTCCAGGAATTTTAACATTAAATCACATCACCACTACACCTGTGGGAGTAAAGGGGTTGTCTACCTAGGTTTTTGCACCATCTGCTCATACTTCTATGTTGGCAAAACTGAGAGGCCATTTAGGAAAAGACTCTACGAACATTTTTACGATTTAAGCAAACAAAAGGAGTCTAACGCATTCTATAAGCATTCGCTCACTTGCCCTGAGATGGATCTTAAATTCATAGTGTTGGAGCAAGTCACCCCGGACACTATTGTTTTTAAAGAATCAGACTTTCTGAGCATTTTTACACAGTAGTAGTCTGTCTAAGTTTTGTTAGGGTCACAAATAAGGCTCAGGTCCATGAAAGGTATAACCCTCGTGTAATTTTTCTTCTGAATGTATAACATTTTCATCAGGGCTGGATCAGAGAATGCCTTGTAGTTCAGGCGTAAGTCACCTCTCAATAAATTATATAAAATAGAGTAAAGGGATAGGGCCTTTAGTCGGTCTGCATAAAACATGTCTTGCTCTGTATTTTTTTAGTGAGAAATCTCTGGGGCCGCTCCAGTTGGTGTAAGTGCCTGGTTAGGTACATGCAGAAGGGAGCATTGTACTCATCAGGCCCATAATCGAGGACAGAGTACAATGGCACTATGACTTCCTTTGATCTTGATGCCATGCCTTTACTTATAAGTTGAGCCACACAGAAGGATTTCCATACACTGATGTTCAAAACATTGATTTCTGCATATCAACAACCATTTAAATTGGAGAAAAAAACCCCCAAAGTGATCAAGAAAGGAAACAAAGCACTTTTTTGTCAGATTGGAAAAGTCTGTCTAAGTAGTGATATTCTTAGGGAAATTTTTTTTGATAAGGTAATGTGTAAGGCTGGGGTTAGTGTTAGAAGCAGGGTTAGGATTAGCACGCAATTAAGGTGAGACAGAGGACCAGTTCTCTGATACTGTAGAATGATTTTTATCAAAACAGTTGGTAAAAGGAAACTATGCTGCAGAGAAATATGGGCAAAAGGGGAGTGGCTAATAGCCTGAGATAGATTCAGACACTGAGCTGCAAACACCTGATGGCATTACCCCTAGTATTGATGAGAATTAACTTCCTCAAATCAGATCATGGCAATATTAAAATGTAGTGCTGTAAGACTAACTGAGAAGGTTTTTTCCAAGATCCCCAGTCAAAGTTTGCTGCAAAAAGCAAAGATCTCAATAAGGATTCATCAAGTGTGTTGGAGTTTCCATCTGAAAGATTTTCATCAGAAGAGATATAGATGTAGATCTGATGATAAATGGTACCATGTTAAGTTGTCAATCTCGCCTTCATTCTTGCTTGATGGGTTCGGAGCCGATCCCTCGGCTCCGACTCGGCACTTGCTTTAGCTCGAGAACTCCTTTTACCAGCTCGAGGCAGCCCCATATCCCATGATGCAAGGCAGGAAGTACCCAGATCTCGTTTGCCGCTTGGGAGGTCTTCTTTACCAGCTCCTGGTAAGTAATTCACTTTGTGACTTTTAAGCCCCTTTACTTAAAAACTTTTATATTTGATAGTTTAACTTTAAACTTAATTTTTCTGACAGAAATCCCTGTCTCTTTTAAATTTTTAGTCAGTTAATTTCCCTTTCCCATCCCCCCCCTGTTAGGGTGTGTGTGTTGGTTTAATTTACTATATCCCCTTTTGGGATTAATTTAATTTAATTGGACTGGTGTGTGTGTGTTTTTGGGCACCATGTCTAAAGAGAGGGTTTCAGGTTTTAAGAAGTGTGACTCGTGCTGTCAGAAGATGTCTCTGACAGACGGTCACACTTCTTGCCTGTACTGTTTAGGCCCTCTTCACCTGCAGGACTCCTGTGCTATTTGTCACTCCTTCAGCCAGAGAGTCCTGCAGGAGAGAAGGAATAAGTTGATTCTGAGGGGTCTTCTAGTCGGAGGGCTCTCCGGCTAAGTCGGCCCCACAAAATCAACAAAATCTGCCAAGACCCAGGCTTCTGTTTCTAAGCCTGTGGCCTCGGCTCCGACTCGTAGAGTCGAGATCGCTCCGCTGGAGCCGATTCTGATCTTCTAAGCCTTGGCGCCGATGGCTATCGGTGCCGAATCTGCTTTGACCACTGTGGGTCGGTTCCGACCGCTCCGACACCCACGCACGGCATCGGTGTCGGCTCCGATCGGCTCCGACACCCATGTGGCACAGGCATCGGTGTCGGCCCGATCGGCTCCGACACCGTTACTCTGGTGGCTGTATCGGCTCCGGCTGGAGCCGATGCATCGAGGCGTTCTGCCGGCTCCCGGAAATCCGTGCCGACAGGATCAAAAATATCGGTTCCGATGACCCATTCCAGGAAGAGGTCGAGGTCTCCTTCCTTGGAGCCGATACTTTCGCCCGCCTCCCTCTTCTATCGGAGCGGAGCCATCGGAGCCGATCTTCAAGGTCATCCAGGTTGTCAGACCATGACCTAGAGAGAGTGGTCAGTAGATTGCTCAAGTCACAGGTACTGGCCCAAATGCTACACAGTCCGTCTCAGCAGACGACTGTTGGTCCACACCCGTTACAGTTCCTCCTTCAACTCTACCCCAGAGTTTGGAGTTGGAGTCTTCGGGCAGGGTTACTGCTACGGCTGGAGGACGGATACCCCTTCTGTTCCTTCAGCCCCTACTCTTATCTCCTCTTCCTTAGAGGGATTCGGTGGTCAGGCTTCCATGGTCTCCTCCGAGGGGTGAGTGGCATCGGACCCTTGTCCGAACCCGCTCTTCCCTTGGAGCCTCGGCCTTGGTGAGCTCGGCTCCGACATCTGCCTCGGAGACTTCCCTTCGGTGGCCCTGGAGTTCCTAGCTCTTGAGCGGGTCTCTCGGACCTGCCTGGGAGGGAGCATTCGAGGTGATGAAGAGTGTACTGGCCACTGGTATCAGTCAGCAGTCTCTTCCCGTAGCTCCTCCCTCTATTGTACCTGTTGACATCTCTGCCACTTCTCTTGCTACAGGACCCAGAGATCCTCCGCCTCAGGTTTCCCCATTGGGAATTTCCCCCTCTTCCGAGGATTCTCCTGATGTTTCGGGAGATCCTCCTAGGAAGAGGACTTGTAAGAGGAAGCATGTAGACTCCCCTGAGTCTGTCACTTCGGATACTGACTTTGATGAGTCAGAGGGATCCCCTAGATCCCCCTCTGAGGATGTCTCCTTCTCAGACATCCTAGAACTTCTGAAACACAGGGGAAACTGGCCCTCCAACAATCCCTCTGAGGATGAGTCAGTATACCTAGAGGCATTTGGATCTCGGCCCTCCACCTCCTGGGTGTCTCCGCCTTCGACCCCTTATGCAGGTTATAGCACGAAAGGCGTGGACAGCTCCTGACTCTGTAGAGCCAGTCCCTAGGAGGCCTTCTAAATTTATAACTGCCCCTAGTGACAAACAATTCCTTACAAAGGGTGTCCCCGCTGATGCCATGGTGGTGGCTGCGCCACCAAAAAGGAACTTGCAGATCCTTCCGTGCCCATCCATCCTCCTAATAAGGACTCTAGGACCATGGATAGGTACGGCAAGCGGATGTTTTCCTCAGCGACCTTTGCTATGCTCGCTGAATTATCTTTGTCACTTCACCAGACTCCAGAGAGATATCCTGAAGGAGCTGGGAGAAGTAGTTCAGGATCCTACAGCTGCAGGGGCCCAAGAAAAGATTGCTTCGCAGCTAGGAACCCTCAATTCCATTGCTAACTCCTCCATGCGGCTAATATCTTATGCTGCTGATGGAGCGAGTAGAGCCGCAGGCACAGGTGTGGCTCTTAGACGCCAAGCCTGGATGCGGCTATGTGATTTTTATGGATCCCTTTAAGGCGTCCTTCACAAATTCTCCCTTTGATGGGTCAGCTTTGTTTGGCCCTCAGGTGAAGGAAACCTTGACCAGGTGTGAGCAGGACGGCAAGACTCTTTCTGCTGTTGGAGTCCGTTTTCCACCCCTTCTAGGCCTTATCCCAAAGGACAGAAGGGTGGGAAGATGTGGTTCCGTAAATCCCAAGGAGTCACGCCGATTCACGTGGTCAGTTTACCCCTAGAGGCAGAGGGGTAACAACAACAGACGCCGCTCTAGAGGCAGAGGGGTCCAAGAACCAGGGCAACAGGGAGTCTCTTCCTGAAAAGCCTTTTCAGCATCCCTGAGGTGTTGCCCGGCTGTCCCTCCTTGGAGGCAGTCGGGAAGATTATCACTGTACCCAGAAGCCTGGCATTCCCTCACTCAAGACAGATGGGTACAGTCGATCATATCCAAGGGTTACATAATTCCTTTCGAGGAAAGTCCCTTCCCTCAAGTTCCCTTCCAGATGTACCACCCGGTCTAAGGGACATTGCAGAGTTAGAGATCAAAACTACTGCAAAAGAGCCATTCAGCCAGTCACAATAGACCATTCAGAGCCCGGAATCTACTCAAGGTTCTTTTGGTCCCCAAAAGACGGGAGACTGGAGACCAATATTGGATCTCAGCAGACTCAACAAGTCTGTCAGGAAGACAAGATTCGAATGGTCACTCTTCAGTCAATTCTGCCCTTCTTACAGAAGGACAACTGGATGTGCTCAATAGATCTTCAGGATGCGTACTATCACATCAAAATTCACAGACGCCCAGGAGATTTCTCCGCTTCGGCTGGGGTCCAGTCATTTCCAGTTCAGAGCCCTGCCCTTTGGTCTCACTACAGCCCCCAGAGTGTTCACCAAATGCATGGCAGTGGTCACGGCTCACCTGAGACGCCAAGGATTCCAGCTGTTTCCGTATCTCGACGACTGGCTCCTGTCAGCCACCACCAGGCATCAGCTTATACAAGCCAGGGATTACACAATAGACCTTTGTTCTCATTTGGGCATCTCAGTCAACTACGAAAAGTCATCCTTATCGCCCTGCCAGTCTATTACCTTCATAGGCTTAAACTTAAACACTGTTCGGATGTCAGCTACCCTTACAGAACAAAGAGTTTCAGACATTCAGACTCATGTCAGGATCATTCTAGCCAGCAAAAAGGTACAGGCCAGAATGGTTCTAAAGGTATTAGGTCTTATGGCTGCGGCCATCACTCTTCTTCCCCTGGCTCGATTCTACATGCGCCTCCTTCAGTGGATGCTGTTCACACAGTGGTCATACCAGCAACTCCCAATGCGTCACCAGATTCTGGTGACACAAACATGCAAAGAACATCTTGCTTGGTGGATCACATCGTCTCAGGTTCACCAAGGCAGGTGCTTTGTACCTCCGTCCCCGATAGCCACTGTCACCACGGATGCCTCCCTGATCGGGTGGGGGTCATTATCAGGGCAGGATGGTTCATGGGACGTGGCAACCGCTCGAGTACCATCTGCACATAAATGTCCTGGAGATGAGAGCAGTGCTTTTAACGTTGCAAGCCCTCAACGACTTTCTTCCCGTAGGGACAATTGCAGTCCACACAGACAACATGTCTGTAGTTTGGTATATCAACAAACAGGGCGGAACCAAGTCCTACCCCTTGTGTCGAGAAGCGCTCAGACTATGGCAATGGGCGATCTCCTCTCATCGGTTTCTGGTAGCAACGCATATCCCTGGGAAAACCAACATTATAGCGGACAGATTGAGCAGAGCTATTCTCATGCCTCACGAGTGGTCTCTCAAGCAATCCATAGCGGAAGAGATTTTTCTGGAATGGGGTCGTCCATGTTGCGATCTTTTTGCTACTCCCCAAAACAGCAAATGTCCAGACTTCTTCAGCCTCTTCCCTCTATCAGGCCATCCCCAGAGACGCTCTGACCCAGGATTGGCCCCAGGGACTTCTTTATGCCTTCCCTCCATTTCCTCTGATCCCTCAGGTGATCCAGAAAGCTACCGTTTTGAGAGCCAAATTGATTCTCATTGCCCCTTACTGGCCTCGACAAGTTTGGTTTCCGTTCCTCCATCGTCACCTTTTGGTGCAGCCGTGGCATCTGGACCCAGTGCCAGATCTACTGATTCACCAATCCGGTCAGCTGCACCGGTCAATCCCTTCTCTCAACCTCACAGCATGGTTGCTCCACTTCCTTCCTTAGCCAGGCTTCCTTTGATCTCTAACACAGTTAGAGATATTATAGTAGCTTCACTAAAATCCTCTACCAGGAGGATTTACACAAGCAAATGGAACGTTTCTCTTATTGGGCTAAGGCCCAAAATATTGATCCTTTTACTGCCCCTGTTCAGGCAGTTCTGGACTTCTTAGCAGAGATTTTCCATGCAGGCTCCTCTTCTTCCACAGTCAGAGTTCAGTTGGCTGCTATTTCTAATTTTCATGTCGGGATAGCAGATCATAATATTATGTCCCATAGACTCTGCAGGGCCTTTTGAAAGGGATTTTCCTACTAAAGCCTCCAATCAGGAATCCTCCTCCTCAGTGGGATTTAAATTTAGTGCTGACATCCTTGATTCTTCCCCTTTGAGCCAGCTGTTTCTTGTTCCCTGAAATATCTTTCTTGGAAAACTTTATTCCTAGTGGCTATTACATCTGCCAGGAGGGTGTCTGAACTTCATGCTCTTTCGGTTCGACCCCCCTATTTGATTTTTCACAAAGACAGAGTATCTTTGAGAACTAATCCATCATTTTTACCTAAGGTCGCTTCAAGAAACAATCTGAATCAATCCATTGATCTCCTGTATTTTTTCCTAACTATTCAGATAGAGCTGAACAAAAGCTACATTATCTTGATGTCCACCGTCAGCTTAGATATTATTTGGACAGAACAAAAAAATTTAGGAAATCTGATCAACTTTTGTTTCCTATCACGGATAATAAAAAGGCCTTCCTGTTTCTAAAGTGACTTTGTCCAGATGGCTTTCTTCGGTCATCACTGAAATTTATACGATCAGGGGAAAACAGCTGTGCTCAAAACCTAAAGCACATTCAACTAGGAGTTTAGCTACTTCTACAGCCTTTCAAGCTAGACTACCTTTAGACACTATTTGTGCAGCGCCACTTGGGCCACTCCTCACACTTTTGTTTCCCATTACAAATTGGACTTGGCCTCCAGGGACAGAGCCAGTTTTGGCTCTACAGTCCTCAAGAGTTTGTTCCATTGAGCCACCCAGGATAGAGGTGCTAGGGACGCGGTCCCATCAAGCAAGAATGAAGGCGAGATTGACAACTTAACATTAAGAAGTTATGTACCTACCATAACGTTCCATGTTAGTTGTCTTCTCGCCTTCTTTCTTGCGACCCTCCCTCCTTCCCCCTGGCCTGGACAGACCTTGTATAAGAAACTATAATGCTAAAGACCATTTAGACCTGGTCCTTTTTTCCATCTGTAAGTTTCTTCTTCCTTTGGGAAGTATTGTTTATGCTTGGTGTTATTGCCCTTTGTCAACAAACGAGATCTGGGTACTTCCTGCCTTGCATCATGGGATATGGGGCTGCCTCGAGCTGGTAAAAGGAGTTCTCGAGCTAAAGCAAGTGCCGAGTCGGAGCCGAGGGATCGGCTCCGAACCCATCAAGCAAGAAAGAAGGCGAGAGAAGACAACTAACATGGAACGTTATGGTAGGTACATAACTTCTTATTTAGCAAATGTGCACTAAACCATTGCCAAAAATGTCAGTAATCACTTCCTGGGTACAGACAGCTAGTTTAGTTTGAAAGGGACTTGGTATTACAAGGAATTCAAAGCAAAAACTATAAACAGGGATTCAGTGGCAGCGTTGTAGTTGCCTACAAGGTGAAAGTCACTGCCAGCAAGGTGATGAGGTTATGACCTACATTCAGCAAAAGACTAATCCATGTCTAAGATGTCTCAGTGGAACTTCTGCTACAGAAAATACATACTTGCTGGAAATAGTCAAGAAGTTGACAGTAATGGGGCCATCAGCAGTGGGGATAGCATGGTCACCATAATGTCCGTAATACATCAAGAGGGCTATAATTGCAGTGACAAAAGAAAAAAAACACTATACAAGTTTTGTCAGCACTGAGTGAGCCTAAATCTAAAGAAAAAGGTTCTGTACATGGGGTATCAAATTTTGTTACTAGGGGAACACCCAAATGAATTCCATAACCTGATGCTAAGCTACTGGTGAAAAAAAGAGCCAATCAGTGTAAGCCCTCAATAGCTAAAACTGAAATAGTGAGCCCTACTCTGCCTGACAGCTCAGAAAAGGACAACAAGGAGCTTGCTCTGCACAGGCTGTTTATTGCTCTGCTGGACATATATCTAATACTTTCCTAACTTAGCTACAAGGGAACAATGGCAGAGGTCACAGATGAACAGGTTCTGTTCCAACAGTCCAACACTTTCCTTACTACAAGGAAGCAATGGCAGTGGTTACAGATGAGCAGGTTCTTTCTCTGAATCCTTTCAGACTTTAACAGGAAGTACTGCCAAAGATCACAGAGAAACATGTTCTGTTAAAAAAAAAAAAGCATATATTTCAGTGGGAAATAAAGTTGATCTGAAGTGGAAGTGATTGGGGGGGGGGGGGGGGGCAGCACAAGCACAGTCAAAAAGATAGTTTTCTTTAACATTTTAATTGTAAGACACAGCCTGTGGTTGTACTTTACAGAGAGACATTTTTCCCTGAAGCCTGGTGGTGGGACAGAATTAAGAAAGGGATCGCATCACAAGCGCCTGCATGTTGATGGTAAAAATATGCTTAAGGTGACATACTGTCAATTGGGTGGACAGTCCCACATGGATAACTGCTAAAATCAGGTACAGTTCAAGAATGTTGCTTCAGTGAAACGACAATCAATCCATCCATTAATCCATCCATCCACAACCTCTTTTTTTTCCCATTTTTGCACATTGGGTCAGGGTGTCACTTCAACAGTAACAATCACCAAGAGCCAAAGTTTATACTGCTGGGTAACTAGCCCTAATGCAGACTGAAATGGCAGTTGACCAAAATGTTTTCAGTCAAAACGCTTAAAATACTGTGTTTTTACCAGGTGGCAAAGCCTGCTGCTCCCCCTCACTCACACACAAACATACACAAACTGCTTGCACATCTGCTTACACCCTAAGCTCACGGTTTGACAAAAAAAGGAAAAAAAATAAAGAAACAAAAAGCTAAAACTTGCAGTGAGCTCAAAACAAAAAGGTTTATTTTTGGTAAACAGGACTTTTCACCTAGATACAACATTATTTGAGGTCGGTCTGAGAACAGATAAGATCTTGTGAACTGCTTTACTATGGAAATATTAAGGAAGTCAGCTGTCTGACCCAGAGTGGAACAGCTAACTCTGAAGAAGACTGCACTACTCTCAAATGCTTGCCACTGAAGTCAGGAAGTGTAGTCCTATCTCTGTGTCAACAGATTGGCAAAGTCTCCTACAATAAACCATCTATATTAAACCTATCATCAAGATCTGCTCTGACTTTCCAACTAGAAATCAATTTTAAATTAAGAGGTATGCAGAGATGCAATATGAAAGCTATCTTTCTTCCTTTAATGCTGACGACGACAGGATAATAGATGGTAGACAATGAAGGCAAGGCGTCAATGCAGCTATTTGCAACACACAGTAAAAGGGATAAAACGATACTTTACTGCTTGAAAGCTATTACTTTATTGTGCTAAAACGTTTACTACTACAAACCGTTTGTACATGCTTCCCTCCTATCTAGCTTCTCCCATGCATCTTCATCTCTTCAATTATATTTTTTCAGCCAGTGTTCCCATTCAAACCAGTTTAAACAGTGCAAACCTGTTTAAACAGATTTAGCATGCTCAGTGGTTTACAGTTTGATGTAGTCATGTCTGATTAAAGAGTTACTTTCAGTCATTCACTTTCCAATTATTCATAATATTCCAATTCAAAATCACAAGGAAACTGGAGAGTATCCCCAACACTCAGTGAATGCAAGGTAAAAATTAATTCTGGACAAGATGCCATCCTGTCACACATCAGAGAAATGTGCACACACACACACACACACACACACACACACACACACACACACACACACACACACACACACACACACACTCAAAATGTGTTAATGTGATATGCACACCTATGGACAATTTAGAGGACTGCTAGTGCTGATTCATTTAAGGGCGGTGGTGGATAACTACTATAACAAGCCATATAAACAGAGTGGACATGCAAACTCCACAAAAAGGGAATGAAGATGATAAATGAACTGGAAAAAAAAGTGCTTTGAGGCAGTAATGCAAACTGATGCATGATTGTGCTACCCTAAAAAAGTAAATGCTCATATCACCATAATCACCAGTAGTTTTTAATTATAATTTTTCTTAAACAGCATTTACACATTTATGCATATTAAGAAATACAGCTGGGAATACTGCAGTGAAAAGGAAAGTTATGCACTTACCATAACGTGACCTTCATGAGTCATATCCATTCAGTTCAACAGTGGGACTGGAATGCTATAGGCAATAGTAAGTTGGCACCTTAACACTCTCCCAGGCTCATAACGCCTCTTCTAGCTCCTACAATGCTCCACATCTCCCATTCTCTCCCTTTTTATAAGCATAACCAAAAATCTTTGTACAGTGTTATTGCTTACAGCAGCATTTCTCCAGAGCCCCACACATAGGAATTTTTTCTCTGGAAGAAGTTAGAGGTGAGTTGGTATGTTGAAGTGAACAAACATGGATCAAGAATATTTAATGTTATGGTAAGTGCACAACGTTTCTGTTTTAGAAGACTCACTCTGTTCACTTCAGCAGCAGGAACCAGTATCCAACTTCTCCTGCGTGGTCTCATGACAAAATGAAATGACAAATGGTAGTCCCATAGGACTGTGACGTCACATCTAACTTACACTGCCACATAAAGGCAAGCAGAGAAGACCATATCACAGCCCCCACAGATATCTTCAACAGAAGAATTCCAGGAAAAAAACATAAGTGCTGATGTAGCTTTATCCCTAGAAGAATAGGCTGTTGATACATTTGTTTGGGTTTTGTTATATTTCCGAGAAAAAAGGCGATACAGTCTGGCAGCTACTTGGATAAGGTAACTTTGGACATTTTCTGACCTGCTGTTTCTGTAGCAAAGGCCACAAAAAAGCAGATAATCCTTTTTTATAGATTTAATTGTCCAAATACAAATCTTTTCTTACATCTTTAATTCCAGCAATGTAAAAACCTCAGTTGACAGTGCACATCAAGACAGTGTAGAAAATACTTCCTTCTGTTGGAATACTGCAGGGAAATAACACTAATAAGTTGACAGTCTGGTTGAGGTTATCATGGCTACTGTGGTTATGAAAGTATGGTTGTTGCCTAAAAACACTTGATCTTTATAAATGAAAGTAATGGTGGTGCATAAATGCATTTGATTATTGATGCTATACAGAAGTGTGGAATAGAGGACCTTATGGCTAATGTACTGTAAGTTCTACCAGAAAACAGAGTTTTCCAGGAAAATTGTTTGAGCTAAACTTTGGCTTCTGATTTGTGGGAGCAGTTTTAGTTCCTCCAGCACTGAATATGACTCAGAAGAGGGAACAAGTTGTCTGGGAGGTGGTCTTAAAAGAAATGCACTTTTTTAGAAGGACTTTACATTCTTAAAAGAAGCCAAAGCACAGTGAAGACCATGGTAAAAGTTAGAATTGGCTGTTAAATGTACCTTAATGGCGAAATAGTTAGAACCCGATCAGAAATACCTGTCAGAAACTGTAAAGCCACAAAAATAGAGGCAGTAAAGTGGTTGAGATCTTGATTAGTAGAATAAAGCAAGAATTTCATCCGTTTACTGTAAACTTTATTTTAGGAGAGAGCTTTTGAGCAACTGTTAGGATCTGAACTGTCTTGTAGGGTTTGCAGAGTTGTTGGCCATCACTGGAACTACAGAAACTATGCAGTTAGTTTGAAGGACTGTGGGACTGGGTGAGGCTACTTAGACGGATGGAAAAGAGACCCTTCTAGGATATGAGAACAGATTTCTTTAAAAGATAAGGCGAGAAAGCACACTTGTCTGGGCCAGTACACGTCTATGGGAATGGGTTTTACATTGTGCTGTTTGGCTTTCTGATGAGGGAAAGAGAACAAGAAGAAATGCCGGAGTATTTCAGGAAGTCTACCTCTGTGGGGAATGAGAGAGAAGTAGCCACTGCATTTGGTGCTGTTCAGAGTTGTAAGGAGGATACAATTAAGGCTAAACTTGACTGCTAAAAAGTTGACTTAATCAGAAAGTGATGATTCAACATGGCCCATTTTCTTATACTCACTGCCTCATGACAAAAGAGAATTGGAGTGGGACCTCCCTGCTTGTTAGTTTACCAACCCCACTGCTGTGTTGTTGTTCTGCTAGATGGCAAATGTACCCTGAGGCAGTAGGTTCTGAACAGTCTACAATATAAAGAAGACCACCCTTATCTGTAGTACAGTGATATGCAGAGAGACCTCTTCTTATGATCAAGTCTCTTGGAGCATCTGCCCTAAACAGTGCCACCCACATCCCAATGCAGAAGCATCCATGGAGGCCATCACACTCGGGGAGGATGGAGAATAAATGGATTACTCTGAGACAGATTGTCTGGAAGAAGACACCAAAGCAGGTGCTGATGGCAAATCATAAATATTTATACTGGCTGAGAAACTGGGCCCACATTTTGAAATCACTGAACTTTGCATGTCCTTGGAGAAACCTCATGTAATATAAGACAGACGAGACCAAAAAAACTGTTGTTGCTGTGAGACCCAGCCACTCTGCTGCGACACTTAAAGATGGGAAATGTTGGACTGTGGTTTAAAAATTCTGTCTTCCAGAGGGCTGACAATGCAAGAGTTTGTAAGACTGCAGTATGTTGAAAAAGTCCAAAATAACCTCAGAGTCACCACAGTAGTCAGGAAATCCTTTTATGTGGCACACCTCATCACAAAAGGTTTCTCATCGAGTTCATTGTTCCCCTGTACTCATCACTCATTAGACCCATTATAGAGTACAACACCCCTTTTGGTATGTACCTCACAAGACATCTACAACAACTGGAAAGGTTGCAGAAATACATCACAAAGAGGATTACCAGCCTCAAACAGATGCCCTACGCAGACTGTCTCAAAAAACTCCAGCTTTACTCTGTCACATATCGCCTACTCAGAGGTGATCTCTGCCTAACATACAAAGCTATGTCAAACCCAGAGCTGTTGGACATGCTCTAATTAAAGAAATTCCAATCCCTCCGAGCTACACGCTCAAGGGACCTAAACCTTGTCACCACAATAAACAGAACATGCCAGAGGGATAGATTCCTGTCCCAGAGACTTCCCATACTCTGGAATAAACTACTTATCTATATCAAACAAAACTCCTCATTAGCACTCTTCAAGAAAAATCTTGATGATTAGATGGGAAATAGGAAATTCACCCCAGGGATCACCTCTGTGGCTCTGCTCGACAGTGGCACAGGAAAATAATTTTCTTGGGTGGAAAAAGCCAGGGTATCTTTTTGGCTGGGCTTGTATAGGCTCCAGGGCCAATAGCCTAGCACCTACCTATGAACCTAATGAACAAGCAGTGAAAGGTAAAAATATTTGTTCCCAAAACGAAGCACACACCTTCATAAGCATTTCATCCCCTCAAAGAGACTTCATCAGATAAAAACTCTTACCCTTGTTGTGCTTTGCATACATACCGTCATCAATTGAATAATTACAATCATTCAGTTAATTAAATAAAATTTCCCATCTTAAACAGGCATTATTTAAAATATTCCATTCTTGTTGTCCTTTTATAAAAAACTTGTCAAATGAGTCTGCGTTACAATTATAAACTAACTGTAAAAAAATACTGTTTTTCTTTACATGTATTTTGTGTATATGAACAATTAATTTAGGACTGCTGATTTTTCTTTTCTTACAGACACAATGGACACTTGATCATTGAGGCCTAGCGGTAGTGTGGCATTTAACTTCAACTGCCACACATTAATTCCCTCTTCAAAAGCAACCTTTGCCAGTCAGCACCTATGCATGAGTGCCTACACAGGGCATTTATTTCCCTTTTGTAACGTATATCGTTTAATGCTCATAGACTCTCACTTTTAGTCCCCTTTATGTCTTCCCAATATAAAATGCTGCACAATTTTCACACTTGGCTAAATAAACAATATTACTAGTGGCACAATTTCCATTAACAAATACTGCTTTACTTTGTAACATGTTGTTCAACACTAACCCTTTTTCTTTTGAAGTATAACTATATTGTTTACAGTGGCCACAAGGCACTCTTCCCCTAACAGGGTTTTCTAAGTGGCTGACCCATTTCTTAAAAAGCTGTTTAAAATTCCTTCCTGGCTTATAGGAAAAAACAAGTTCATGTCCCACCAGTTCATATATTTCTTTACTTAGTTTAAAAATGTTCCAGTTCCTTTTCACAATACCCCTAATGTCATTCGTATGTTGGTTATTTTCTAAAACGAATGCCTTTTCAATAGATCATGACAGAGACTGTGTTCAGGGCAAAATCAGCAGTGCTCCCCAGTGAAGGACGATCAGAGGCAGGGGGAGTGAGATGATAAGTGAGTTTAGTAAGGACAGTATAACTGGGACTTTTAAAGGTTTCAAACTATACAATTATACTGACCTCCAGTTGACTAAGGAACACTTTACATTATTTTTGAAAGGCTTCAAGTCTGCACCCACTAGTTCTGTGGATGTAGCTAACTGAGTTTTAGAGTTAAAAATGTTTGTAAGAAAGTTAAATTTTGAAATATATTTTGGGGATCAAAAGAAATCTAATGAACAAGCAGTAGCCGATTCTTTTTACTTAAAAAGACATAGTACTTTTAATCCCCCTCTTTGCATACAGTGCTGCAGCTTTTTGAAAAGGTGGTTATGGAAGATATGTACAAACTGTTTTCTCAGGAGAAGAAAATATATCATAACCTCTTAAAGAGAGAAAAGGAAGTTTTAAGAGTCCTGAGAAGTAATAATGATACAAGCATTATGAAACCAGACAAAAGGGGTGATGCAAACCTTATCTGCAAAGCCATGGAGAGGATCATAATGGAACTCATAAATAAAGACATAGGGAACTTGCAGACTTTGGATCCAACCCAGTTTGGCTTTGTCAAAGGCAGATCCTGCCTCTTAAACTTGGTTGACTTTTTCGAGACAGTCACCAAGGCCATTGATGAGGGAAAGGCAGTCCATGCAGCCTACCTCGACCTGGCAAAGGCCTTCGACACAATACCCCACTCAGGTATCATCGTAAAACTCATCAGCTTGAATGTAAACCCATACATCACAAGATGGGTTGCAAACTGGCTAAGCGACAGAACCCACAGGGTCAGAGTTGCTGGAGCCATGTCAGACTCAAAGCCTGTCACAAGTGGTGTCCCACAGGGCTCAGTCCTGGGTCCACTCTTGTTCGGCATCTACTTTTCTGAAGTACAAGCAAACACAGGAGGGTTATGGCTGACAAAGTTTGCAGATGACTGCAAACTGGGCGCCATAGTCGAAAACACATCTGACACAGATATCCTCCAGAAGGGCCTCACAGAAACGGATAACTGGTGCCAGAGCCATGGCCTGAAGTTAAACGCCAAAAATGCATAGTCATACCCTTCGGGAAAAACAAGGTTACCCCTAGCTACCATATAGGTGACAATCCACTGAGCACAGAAAAGTCATCAGGGATCTGGGGACCCAAGTTGACAGTAGTCTTCGCTTTGACACTCATGTTGCTAAAGTAGTTAGGAAAACCTTCTATATCGCCCACCTGATCATGAAGGGATTCACATCTAGATCAAGGGAGGTCATCGTCCCCCTGTACTCATCACTCATTAGACCTATGATTGAGTACAATGCCCGTTCGAATGTATCTGACCAGACACCTGATGCAGCTTGAAAGGCCCCAAAAGTTCCTCACCAAAAGGATAAAGGGTCTCAAAAATATGTCTTATGCTGCCCAACTGAAAGAACTCCAGCTTTATTCAGTCTCATACCGCTTGCTCAGAGGTGACCTGTGCCTGACATATAAGGCCATGTCAAACCCAGATTTGATGAATATGCTTCACCTCAAAAATCTAGATCCCTCAGAACCACAAGGGCGGAGACTTAAACCTTGACACGGTTATAAATAGAACGTGCTGGAGGGACAGATTCATCACCCAGAGACTCCCTATGCTGTGGAACAAAATCCCGGTACATGTGAGGCAGAGCACCTCGCTGGCCTTGTTCAAGAGGAATCTTGACCAATGGATGGGAGATCGCAGATATACCCCAGGGATTACTTCAGTGTCACTGCTTGACAGAGGCACAGAAAAATGATAGGCATAGTTTTTATTCAAACTAAAGGGGTGGCGAAAGCCACATAACTATGGGCTAGGCTTATAAATGCCCTTGGGCAGATAGCCTAGTATGAACCTATGAACCTATGAACCTATGTGTTGTGCTCATTTTTAAAATTGAAGACTACAAAAATTCAATGACCAATTTATTACATAATAATGCTACATATTCCCCAATATTGATAAATGAAATCTGGATTGCTTATCGGCAGATCGATTCATACTGACAAGAATATCTTTTAGATAAATGTATTGATTTGGATATAAATCAGTTTTTACAACAACCAAAATCTATAATCCCACATATATTTGGAATTCCCAAAGTCCACAAAAGTTTTATCATCCCTCCCCCTAGGCCTATTGTATCAGTGAAAGGTTCAAAAACCCACCCTATGTCAGTGTTAATAGATAAATGGGTAAAACAAGTAGTTATTAACTCCCCACTTGATGAAGGACTCGTGGGATTTTTTTGAGAAGATTTAAGCAAACTTTATGAAAAAAGGAATTGATTTTTTTTAACAATTGATGTTGTGGATCTTTTTTTTTTTTTCTATGATTCTTAAGGTGGAAGGTGTACACTATTTTCAAGATACTTTACATCTACATTTGTCTTTATCGAAGGAAAACATATTCCTGGTAGTTGAGCTATTGGAACTAGTATTGGAAAACAATTTTGTGCATTTTGAGGGTGAGTATTACCAGCAAGGTGCCCCAGCATTTGTCAATATCGTTTTGGGAAAGGGAGCATATTTTCCTTAGCACTTATGCTAAGCATTTACATCTATATGCCAGGTGTTTGGATGACATATTTATTTTGTGGGGTGGTCCTGCAGAGGAGATTCCCAAGTCTTTAAACTATTTGAATTGTTGTTCCCATTATTTTAAGTTTACGTATAACTGGAGTTGTTATGGGATTAGTTTTTTGGACACCTGGATCTTTCATACAGCAAGTGGTTTCAAGTCTAATATTTTTAGAAAAGAAACCTTTTATAATGCATATTTGTATTACTCTAGTAACCACCCACATTCCCACAAAAGAAGCTTGGTAAAAGGGCAAGCTATTTGAGTAGCTAGGATGACATCTGTTTACGAGGACCTTTGGGATGAACTGGTTAAGTTAAAGGGGATGTTTTTGGATAGGGGTTATCCAGAAAGAATTATAGATCTCCATTTTAAGGAAGTTTATCAAGGATGGGGGACAAATGCTAACCGTTGTTAGGTGGAGAGATGGCAAGATCAAGGGAGGTTGCCCAAGATGGTCATTTTGAAAAGGCATTAGTTTTAGAGCATAACCGATATACGAAGAACATTAGGGGCATTATGAAAAGGGATTGGAACATTTTTAGAGTAAGTAGAGAAATATACAAACTTTTGCAAGAGTATGTGTCGAGATGGCAGCAGACAAATATCAGTGCTTGTGACTGGTCTGTATGTAACTCCACAATGTTCATTGATATCCCCTAGGTGGAGTAGACAGTCCAGTTCTTTCATCGGTAGCTTCTCTCTCGGGATGCTAGAAACCAGTTGTTCAGCTAAGGGGAATACTTTTGTATCTGTCAGCCCTAGATGCATTTGGTGATCATCCTGGAGGCTGTGATGAGACCACATGGGACAGGCTCTGATTTATTCATGAGTGGCTTTTACCCCTAAACCTCAGGAACTTCCTGGATGCCTGGCTATCTTCATACACATGTAAAAATAACAAAACGCTGCTCCAAAAATGTCCACAACTTCTTTTTTTTTTTTTTTTTTTTTTTTTTTTTAACAATAAAAGTGCTTTCATTCTTGAACTTAACAGAACTTCCTTAGAGTTGAAAGAAGTTACATCACGTCCTGCTTTTTAAATACAAATTTTGGTGCCAAAAACAAGAACCAAAAATAGAGATACACCCCAAAAACAGCTCACTTCAACAACCCAATACCAACCGTATCAAAAACCAATAAACAACATTGTTAGTCAAACCATTTCATAAAAACGAGATGTTTTTCTTCAATATGCATCCTATGGAAATAACATTATCAATACCTGGGGTATTTGCAGCATTAGGAATAATCTGCTAATAAATTTCCCTTTCCTCCAAGGAAAACACCCATTGTGTGTGTGTGTACAAGTAAACACATGTTTGTAGAACACAAAGTACAAGATATAGATCAATGTGGAAAAATGTTATGGTCATACAAGGTGAGTGTACGCAGGATAAAGAGATTAGTATTTTAACCCATTTATATGTACAGAATATCGCAACTGTAAAGTGTTAACTTTTTATAAAGATTAAAATAGTGTGGGAATCAAGCAAGGAGATCCTTTCAAATGAAATATGTATTTAAGGGTGTACAAATTAAGTAGGTAGTGGCTTGAAGTAATTGGAACAAATCAGTTAAGGAACCAAGATCCTGGGAATAGATAGATAGATACGTCAGGAGTAAGGGAAAAGTAATAAAGTTTGATGAAACTATGCAAGTTTTTGACTTACAGAGTAGAGACTGACATTCATGTCAGGGAGTGATAGAATACAGGCAAAGAGAGCAGATAAGTGAAAGACAATTTAGTGGAGCCAAGATTAGTTGTTGTCATTACAAAATGGATAATAAGCAGGACTTGCAAGATTGTGCATGATAACTATAAGAATCTGTTAGAGGAGTTTAGAAAGAAAATGTAAAAGACAATAGACAAAAATTGCAGTGGAACAATGGAAAAAAGATTTGTAGGTCAGTAAACATGTGACAGAGTCTAGATGGATCTGGATATCTGTGTGGAAATGTTTGCACAGTTGTTTTTTTTGTACATCGAGTAGGCTTCAAAATATCTTCCAGCTGAAAAGTAGGTGTCAGAGGCATTTCTTCTCCTGTCCCCATCACATTTAGTTTGTGAATTTATGGAGAACTTAACAGAGTTGAAAGACGTTACATCATGTCCTGCTGTTTAAATACAAATTTTTGTCCCAAAAACTAGAACCATATTTAAAGAGATACACCTCAAAAACAGCTCACTTCAACAACCCAATACCAACCGTAACATAAACCAATAAACAACATTGTTAGTAAAACCATTTCATAAAAACGAGATGTTTTTCTTCAGTATGCATCCTATGGAAATAACATCAATACCTGGGGTATTTGCAGCATTAAGAATAATCTGCTAATAAATTTCCCTTTCCTCCAAGGAAAACACCCAGTGTGTGTGTGTGTGTGTGTGTGTGTGTGTGTGTGTGTGTGTATACATGTCTACACGTGTGTGTAGAACACAAAGTACAAGATATAGATCAATGTGGAAAAATGTAATGGTCATACAAGGTGAGTGTACACAGGATAAAGAGATTAGTATTTTAACCCATTTATATGTACAGAATATTGCAACTGTAAAGTATTAACATTTTATAAATATTAAAATAGTGTGGGATTCAAGCAAGGAGATCCTTTCAAAAGAAATGTGTATGTAAGGGTGTACAAATTAAGTAGGTAGTGGCTTGAAGTAGTTCTAACAAATCAGTTAAGGAACCAAGGTCCTGGGAAGAGATAGATAGATATGTCAGGAGTAAGGGAAAAGTAATCAAGTTCGATGAAACTGTACAAGTTTTTGACTTAGAGTAGAGACTGACATTCATGTCAGGGAGTGATAGAGTACAGGCAAGGAGAGCTGATGAGAGGAATGATAAATGAAAGACAAGTTAGTGGAGCCAAGATTAGTTGTTGTCATCACAAAATGGATAATAAGCAGGACTTGCAAGACTGTGAATGATAACTATAAGAATCTGTTAGAGGAGTTTAGAAAGAAATTGTAAAAGACAATAGACAAAAATTGCAGTGGAACAATGGAAAAAGATTTGTAGGTCAGTAAACATGTGACAGAGTCTAGACGGATCTGGATATTTGTGTGGAAATGTTTGCACAGTTTTTTTTTGTACATCGAGTAGGCTTCAAAATATCTTCCAAGTAAAAAGTAGGTGTCAGAGGCATTTCTTCTGCTTTCCCCATCACATGTAGTTTGTGAATTTATGGAGTTGAGAATGCTTGAATATAAATGTTTGGGAACAAACTGTAGTAACTAAGGAGATGATGATTTTGAGTTGATATTTAGGGTAACAAGTTTCAAGACGTAGTAATGCCTTATTGCGTTCAATACTGTTGACAGCCAAGGAAAGCAATAATGATAAAATGGAAATAAGTCTAAAATGAATGTTAGAGGATGTATTGAACATTACAAAAGAAATTTAAAGAAATGGAGTTGGGGTCTGTAAAGGAGGGAAGAAATGAAGTACATACAAGTGGCATAGTTGGGATCTGTATGTACACAACAATGGTGAAGAAGTTTGTTGATGTGAGATGGCTGGTAAATACTGACAACTTAAAAGGCGTAAGTACTGAAAACTTAAAAGGCGTAATGTAAAGAGTAATAATGAAGTTATGAGGAAAATGTACAACATGTGAACATGACAATGCAAAATGTTCTTGAAAATTTTATTACTAATGTATTTGAACGTATGTTGCTAGTTAAATTAGTAATAAACTTGGTACTGAGTTGCACTGTGTAGCATGTATCAAAGCGAAATTTCTCAAGAATTATATTAACCATGCGCCACTTAACCTGCCATGAAGCAAAGTTAGGACATGTGATTCGACTACAAGTAAGCTGCCTCTGCGATATTTATTAATTATTATATAAAGTTTCCAGAAGCAGTTAAACTAGGAGATGCTACAGATATGAGCATTTTACTATGCTTAAGAGCCTATTGTAGAAAAATGTGATACCAGACACCTGGCCTGCATTTTATGAGTGTAATGAGTTGAGAATTCAGCAGAAAAGATCAAAGAGAACAGATTACGGTGGTTTGCACACTTGCAAAAAAGCAGAAGACAGTCTGGTAAGGAAGATTTGGGACAGGCAGGAAGAAGGTAAGAGGAAGGGAGGACATCCAGCAAAGAGTAGGATGGATTGTGTGAAAGAAGATCTGTGACAGTCAGGCATAAGTGTTAAAGAAGGCAGGAGTGTGGCACTGAATCGAGAGAGTTGGCAACAGTTAACACAATACCCCGGCTCCATGTTTAAAAAATGGGAAAAAGGGGGCTGATGATGATTGAGTGAGTTGAGCATTCAAAATGTTTGTGAATACTTGAAAGTTCAAGAAGTTAATGGAGTCCCAGATATCAACAGAGGAATGGCCATGTTGATAAACTGCTTCAAACACCTGGATATGCTTAAGATTAACTTAACATAAGCTAACATTTGATTATCAGTATGAAAACTGGGTCACATTAAGGTGAGTTCTACACAATGCCAGAAATCTAATCAATAAATTTGCTTTATCTTAAGACATGCCCGCATTTGGAAAGCATCCATGTCTGCGTAGTTACTGAAACTTCTCTTAAACGTAAAGAGATCACTCTGTCTATATATACCATGGTTTTGTACTTTTCATACCTTCAAACCCAGTGGCAGCTGTGGTGAAGTCTCCATATTTGTCAAGAAACATTACCTGCAAGCAAATCCCCAGGGACTAATAAACTGAACTTGAAATATAGATCACTGTAGCTATGATTAATTTTTAAGAAGTAGCTTGTTATGCCACATCCCCTTCTTTGTCCTCTGATTGCCATGGAAGACTCTTCGGTGTTCTAAATGATCTCCCTGTTAGCAAAAACTCCCTTATTGTGGGTAGCGTCATCTACCCCTAATAAATAAGGGACACTCAAACCGTCAATGTAGGTTATGCCCCCAAGTTCTTATATTTAACAAACAAAAACTCCCTCAATTAGTTGGTAAATAAATCTACTAGAGGACACTGCATTCTTGGCCTGAGTCCTACAAATATTGTTGCCTCTTGCACCACTCCATTCCCTTTGATGTCAGACCTTAAACTTGTGACCTCTTTAAACTCCAGAAGCTTCTTTAGCTAATCCTACTGCTTGATAGGGATTACAGACATGCCACCTTCAACCTAATCTGCGACACAATATCAAACTTCACTTATCACTGTATTTCTCCTGTCCTTAATACAGCAGTAAGCTTCACTGAAGAATTATGCACCCTTTTGGGAAAATGCATAGTTAACAAGCCCTACCAGAGCCATGTATCATGGGAACTTAGAAAGATGAACTGCACTGGTGTTCCACCGCCATAAATAAACCATTCAACAACAACAACAAAAATCATTGAATTATTTATTAGATCCAGACCCTATCTTCTAAAGGGCAGTATCAAAATCATTACTTGGGGGTAGGGAAGGGGAGTGGGTAGGGTATATAAAAGACTGCACTGACTGGAAGCAGACAGGCAAGCCAGCTGGACACCCTTAGGATCTATGACCAGCCCCAGAAATCCCGGAGTAATCCTGGGGGTAGGAGAATGTCTGGTAGACCCAGCATGGACATGAGGCACTGGGATCCAGGCAGGTAAGATGAGGTCCGAGGAGACCCAAAAAAATAAATAAATAAATACAGAAAGAAAAATGGTTTAGTTTCTGCCAAATTCTTTGTGTTGTATATCATTGGATAAAGGTATGAAGTATTTACCCTTGCTGTATCTGTCATGCTTATCCTTTTAATGTTTTCCTCTGCTTGACCCAGTCTTGCGACTTTGTTTGGTTTAGGAACTTGGATCACTTCACTTAAATGTTATAGAAAGATGTTGGTACCACCGTCTTTTTCAGCTAAATGGTTTCTTTTGTTATGCAAATGTAAAATCAACCAACTATCTGTTTGCAAGCCCCTTCATGTTAGTTTGTCATAGAAATCAAACTTCACTATACTTTATGTGCTTTTTTAATGTAGATAAACAATTGCAGCTACATTGTGTGTGCTTGTAGTAATACTCTCTTATATATCTAGGATGTAGTTCTTCCAAGACGTCTGATGTTTTTGCTTTTGTTCTAAATGAATATCTCTTCTTGCTTCACTATAGTTTTCTGAAGTTTGTAAGGCTGCAGTTTCCATGGTGCAGTAGTGGTCAGCCAGCTGACTTCCCTTTCTTTGCTATCTCACTAGCTGTGAATGCTGAGAAATTCTTAGCACAGAAGCACAGTTTGAAAACAACTGCTACTTTATCATTACTGCTTATAAAATATGAATGCATTTAGTTTTCAGTGGATGGTTATGTTTTTATGTATGTGTTGATTTTACATATTTTCATAAGTACAAAGTAGAAGTTGGGACTTGTATGGAACATAAAAAGTCAGGAAAAAAAGAAATTGTAAGAGTGACAGAAGAAAAATCTTCATGTTAAGCTAAGGTGTCTTGATCATCTTTATGTATAGTGCAAAAGCTTTACTTCATCTTTTGCTGGAGTGAACTGAATGTAGTATGACATTTTCTTGTGGTGGGGGGCGCACAACGTTTCCCATACACTCATGAGGGCAGATTGTCCCCAAGTCTGTATAACAACATTGGGTGTATTTAAAAAAAAAAATCCCATAGGTTCATAGGTGTGTACTAGGCTAATGGCCCTGGAGCCTTTACAAGCCTAGCCCATAGAAGTGCCCTGGCATCGTGCTACCTGACATTAGTTCCCAGTGCCTCTATCAAGTAGAGCCACTGGAGTGATCCCCAGGGTGAACTTTCTATTACCTATCCACTCATCAAGATTTCTCTTGAAGAGGGACAGTGATATGCTCTGCTTGACATGTATGGGAAGTCTATTCCAGAGCATGGGCAGTCTCTGGGTGAGGAACCTGTCCCTCCAGTATGTTCTGTTGATTGTGGTAATGAGGTTGCGGTCTTTGAAGCATATGGTGCAGAGGGATTGGGATTTCTTTAGATGTAGCATTTCTAACAGAGCTGGGTCAGACATGGCTTTGTAAGTCAAGCAGAGATCACCTCTGAGTAGACAATATGAGACCGAGAATAGCTGGAGTCTTTTGAGTCTGTCCATGTAGGACGTGTGTTTAATGCCTAGGATCCTCTCCGTGAGGTACTTCTGTGGCCTCTCTAGCTGTTGCAGGTGTCTGAGGTACATGCCAAATGGGGCATTATACTCAATGATTGGTCTATCGAGGGAAGAGTAGAGAGAGAGGATGACCTCTTTCTTCCTGAATGCAAAACCCTTGGTAAAGAGATGTGCCACATAAAAGGACTTTTTGACCACAGTGGTCGAAGGAGAGGTTGCTGTCAACCTGCATCCCCAGATCTCTTATAAAACGCCTTCAGTGTTCAGTGGGCTCCCATCAATGTGGTAATTAGTGGGAACTGAGTTTTTACCAAAGGGGATGACTCATTTTTTGGCATTAAGCTTAAGGCCATGGTTTCGACACCAGTCCTTGGTCTCAGTGAAGCCTCTCCGTAGGATGTCTGCATTACTTGGGGAGTTAATAATGGCTCCCAGCTTGCAGGTGTCTGCAAACTTGGTCAGCCAGAGTCCCTTTGTGTTGGCCTGGACTTCTGAGAAGTACATGTTGAACAGGAGAGGACCCAGGACTGATCCCTGTGGGACTCCACTTGTGACTGGTTGCAGTCTGACTTGGAGTCCGCTACTTTCACACTGTGTGTTCTGTGAGCCAGTTTACAACCCACCTAATGATATAGGGGTTTATGCCTAGTTTGGTGAGTTTATCAATAATTTCCGAGTGAGGAATGGTATCAAAGGCCTTGGCCAGATCGAGGTAGGCTGTAGGCAGTGGTTTACCTTCTTCCACAGCCCTGGTGACTGACTCTAAGAAGTCAACCAGGTTGAGCAGGTATGATCTTCCTATCACAAAGCCAAATTGTGTGCTGTCTAGAGTCTGGAGGTTTCCTATATCTTTGTTAATTAGGTTCATGATGATGCGCTCCACAGCTTTACATATCAGACTCGTCAGGCTAATGGGGCAATAATTCCCAGGATCTGTAGTTGTCCCTCCTTTATAGAGAGGGGTGACTGTAAAAGTGCGCCATCCAGTAGGGACAAGGCCTGAGATGAGGTTGTGACTGAACAGTGCACATAGATGTGGTGCCAGTTCGCTTTGTAGTTCATGTATAATACAGCCTGGGATATTATTAGGTCCCATGGAACCTGTATTCTTGGCCTTGGAAAATGCAGCTTTAACCTGTGCTGCAGTAATGCTGGGTGCCTGGCATTCCTCTGGTATTGTGATTGATCTTTTGGGGGGGGGTAGAGTTGGCACTGAATCTGTCGGCCAGTATGTTGACAATATCTGTTGGTTCAGTATAGGAGGTACCATTTTGCATTAACTCCGAGCAAATCTGGGTATTGCCGTGCAGGTTCTTGATTTAACTATAGAAGGCTTTGTGATTGTTTTTAGTGTCTACCGCAATTCTGCCTTCATAGCTAGCTTTGGAGGATTTGATGAGATGAGGGATCTCAACTTTTTGTTGAGACTTGGCACTTCACCTTTTTCTGCAACAGTTTCTTCCTTCTGTTGTAGAGTTTTTATTAATGGCAGGGGACCACCAGATTGGCTTCCTTTTTTTGGAGGAGAGCATCTTTGTTCTGTTGGGTATGTCTAGTTCCATGCATTTATGTACATGTTCATACAGTGCATTGGTGTATGATTCAGTAGTCATGCAGCTATTTTCTGTTGGCATGGATGCCGTGAAGTTAACCACTTCTGTTTTTTTAGGAGCCCAACGTCAGCTTTGGAGAAGTTTTTCAAGGTGGTTACCTTTCTGGGGGGGTGTGGTTCAGATGTGGATTTCCATGGTAATTCGTTTATGGTCGGATCTGACCTGGGAGGGATTGACTATTGGTGTAGAGCAACGGTTGCCCATGTTAGTAATAACCAGGTCAAAGCTGTTGCTTCCTCTGGTGGGGGTCAGAATGAGCTGGCCCAGGGCATTGGAACTGATGAATTCCAGGAAGCGTTGGGCCAGTGTATTGGTGCTTGAGTAGTTTTCCAAGTTGAAGCTTAGAATTTTTTTTAACAGAAAAGTAGCTAAAACAGCAGTAAAAACAATTCAACTGCAGTGCAAGCTAGCACATTTGAGTGTGTAGCAATATTAAAGCAAATACAGTTTAAATAAATGCAATTAAATTAAAAAATGACTAAGAACAAGTACAGAAAGCAGTAAATTAGGAAAAAATCAAAATGGAGGCACTTGGAATATCTTTTTTTCTCCTGCCTGTTGTTCTTGCAGTCTGCAGGATGCCAAAACTGGATCCATGGAGCTTAAACAAGCGCAAACTCACGCACATATGGGCTTTTAAACCATAAAGTTGAAAGGGATGGAAAAACTGCCCAAATGGCCAATTGCAGTCATGTTATGCTTCATGTGGAAGAAGCTGCCTTCAACCATTTGCATTTAATTTCCAGCCCTTTGATGAAGAGCTTAAGATATTCACAAAGTGAAAGAGAGCATCTTCAAGTAGGTTTAGCTTTAATTAATCCAACGGGTCCTAGCACATTGTGCACATGCCACTTGGTGAAAAACCTTTCCTTCATGTGGTACCTAGTGTCTGTCTGTGTTGTCCACTTCAATTTTTTCCCTATTGTTTTGCATGTTTCATTGGATTCCAAACGGCCCCAGACTGTTTGCAATTTTTGCCTAATTTCTTTACTACTTTTTTGAGAATGTAGGCTGGCAATTTTCTTTGATACCTTTCCTTGTACTAATTAACTCATTCTGGTAGTTCTTTCCCTGATGTTTGTCTGTTGGTTTCATCTTCTACTTCATTTGACATTTTTGTGCCCCTTTCATTCATTGTGTTTCCTTCTGTGAAAAAGTACAAATGCATCAATAATCAACTACTTATGCCGACAGTCATGACGAGTCTGCCTGTTGCTTAGGAGGACTGCATCTTTCTGAATTGTGTGATATGAGAAGAAAAGAGCAGCTTAATGAGTTTTTTTCTTGAGCAGGGACTTGAGTCTCTGCAACAACCCCTCTTGAGTTTTGGAGCCTGCTGCAACAACCCCTCTTGAGTTTTGGAGCCTGCTAAATGTCTTCCTTCTCTGATTTTTCTTCTAGTTTTCCTGTTCAGTCTAAATCAATCATGCTTTCTTAGTCATTTGCCCCAAACTTTGGGAATCTCTCACCATTTTCTTAAAAAGCATTCCTCTTACCTTATTTTCCAGTCAGAAATAAGAACACATTTAAAGTTTGTAGTAAAATTCAATTGCAGTCTCTCTGGTCATATAACTTATCTTCTTCATACCCTTCTTCTGTCTACATGCCTTGCTGTGACACTGCTTTTGACTGTGATTCTTTCAGCATGCCAACTCTGATTTCCAGTCTGTATAGAATGCATGTATATATTGTGTTTTGTCAGGCACTCTGTGTAATGTTACGCAGTTGCCTTGATGGTATAAAAGCAATTGATGATATTTACTTTGTATATACTATATGTATAATTTGCATTTTGTTATTCACATTCACTTTGTATATAGTGTCATGTGTCTATTGTATTTCCCTGGGCTGAGACTGAAATAGGTCCAGTAGGACCAGTGCTCTACCCCAGTTAACAAATTCAAACTAAATAAATAAATAAACTAAATACTGGTCTTCCCTTCCATCAGCCCTTTGAGACGTGTGAAGGTGCTTTAGATGTGAGTACCTACTTTTCAACAAATTGATTTCTGGGATTCTTCACTTCTGGTAGCAGAATGCCAACCGTAGTGCTCACTTCTGATTTCTCCTTTGAGATGAGCAGTATTGGTTTAGCTGGTGCCAGGTAAAGTCCCTTTTGTGATGTAGGCTCTTTCTAGGGTACACCCTATGTTGGCTTTGCAGTTCCAGGTATCAGTCTTTCTAGTGCTATGTCGGACATCTGTGGGGTAGACAGTGGGCCTGGTTCAGGTCCACACAATGTTATATAACATGATGTTGCTGGCTCCAGCTTTAGATGTTACAGCATTGTTGAACAGTCGCAGGATCTTTCTCAAGCCCCAGTGCAGGCATAAATTTTAGGCTCGTCAGGCTCCCCACAAAGGAAGCCAACCCTCATTAAGGCAGCTGCTGTTTTTGGATACAAAAAAAAAATAATCTGGCATTCCATGAAAAGAGGACAGAGAACAATGACTAAGGTTTCAATTCACATCACACTCTCCCAAATGATGCAAATTTCAGTGAAATGTTGCAGATCCCAAAAAAGATAATTGTCCTATCTATACAAAAAGCTTGAGGCTGTCTTCCATTCCAGTCAAATTTATTTCTGAGCGGTTCCTCTTCTTGTTATCATAGGCAGCCTGGGAGAACTCATACTGAGAATTCAGTGTCTTGGGGAAGGAATTTTTAGGCCTTCCCCAGATTGCAATTTCTGGACAGAAGCACCCTAAGCCTGATGTCACTGTTTCAGCTATTTATATGAAGAATAATACTTCCACTGAGTTCCAGCCTCTTCATCCACCTTACATGGAGTCCAGGGCCTTTGATAAATTAGGGAGGTATACCTTTGTATCATGTACTTTTTGGGGGGCACTTAATTATCTTACTGTCATGCAGTACTTTTAGAGGGACACATTGGATTATTGCTCATGGTTTGCTTGATAAACCTGCCAATTAGAGGTAAAATAGTCAGGTCATTACTTCCTCCACAGTCAGTGTTTTTGCTGTTTAACCTGAAATTAAACAGCTTCGGAGCATGAAGGGGAAAGGGCAGTCTTCATCTGCTAGGGTGACATAAATGTTTTCACTTCTATTGAGAAAATATTTTTTCTGCACTCCCAAAGAATCTCACACTCTCTCCCTCCCATGTCTGTCAGAAGGAGAGCCTGTGTTCCCTTTGATCTTCAGGATGTGTATGTACTCAAAGATCACAGTGCCATCAAGGAAGTTCCTCTTTTTCAGATTATAGTCCCTTTCAGTCCTGGTTATTCCTGGTTGGTCTCACCTTAGCTCCACATCATCAAGTGCGTGACTGTGGTTGCTAGTTACCTTTTTTGTTTCTAAAGCATCAGTTTTTTTCTTTAACTGAATGACTGGCTTCTGATATCACCCTTGAGAAAAATCTTACTTATTGCAAGGATCACCTAATGGGTTTGTTAACAAGGTTGTGAATAACTGTCAGTCTCAAGAAGTCCCAGCATGCATTTTTTTTGTGGGGGGGGGGGTTGGATACATTATTGGTCATAAGACAGGATGTGTTCATCTTCCCTTGGACAGGGTATAGAACATTCTGTAGTCATTCTCCTTCCTTGTGTTTACAGATGCCAGTCGAGACCAGGGATTGCCATTGTGCCCTGTGATTTGAGACATCCACAGTGTTTTTATTGTGTCATGTCAGACTACTCATGAGGATCTTGCAATGGATGCTATAAACTCAGTGGCCATTGTACTCTAGTCCATTTTTCTCTATGGCATGCTGCTTCTTTCGTAGCTGCAGTTGTACAGTCTTCTTCAGGACAGTCCCTTTGTTGTCACTGCATAGCAGCATTTTGATAAATGAGATCAATTGTGTTAAAACTCTAGGTGTTACAAGATGCCCTTCATTGTGGAGCCCATGTCTTTCTAACAGACCGTATGGCGGTAGTCTGGTATGTCAAGTTTGTCAGGAGGCAGCATGGCAGCAGTCTGGTATGTCAGCAAGCAGGGAGGCACCGATTCCTGTATAGTTTGTCAGGGGGCAGTGGAAGTTGCTAATTTCCAGTTATCTTTTTCTGATTGCCTCTCACATTCCAGGTTCACATTCACATTCAGACAGATTCGGCTACTGGTTTTGGATTTCTATTGAGAATCTATACGAGAATCAGTCAGCTCATCAGTTGCCAGGGAGCTGTTTCTGAGATGGTGAATGCAACCCTGAAACCTTTTTCACCCAGCTAATGCCAAATGTTAGAACAGCTTGTAGCTAATCTGTTTGTGCAGTAGTCTGGTCAGGAATGCATTGATGGGGCGTGTCCAAGATGCCAAGCAGATAACAGGACAAATCTTTGGCTCTGCCTTAAAACTTTTTTCTGACTAGCTACCTATCTCTCATACCTGTGGGGTTTTCCCTTTTTTTTTTTTGTGAGATGGTGTATATTCCCATTGGACGTGCTGTCTTGGTCTCTTTGCTCTCTGGCAGTCATGTCTGCCGTGTCAGTCTATTGGGATTCCTATGTGGCCTGCCTTTAGCTGTTAACCCATCTGTTCTGGTTTATCAGTTGTGTATGTCAGTATTTATAGTAGTATATATCTGTATTCTGGTAATAGTTGTTCTTTCTGCCCTGGTGGGAGTGGTGCTATATTTCCTTTGTAGTGAGAAATGCTGGCTTTAAAACGTATTGTCATGTTTTTGTTTTCGAGTGTAAGGTTTTTTTTTTCTCTCTCTCTGTCCTATTTACTGCTTTGAGAGATTCTCATAATCATATCTGGTTGAGTCCTGCATGAGTCTGTGAATATTCTGAAAGCTGTAATCCAGTTTTCCCGTTAAAACATCTTAAATCTCCAACTAAATTGACTGCGAGCACTGTTTTAGTAGTCTCTGCAGCAGACCTGACAACTTGGAGATTCAGCTCGTCTGCTACCGTGACCTTTAACCTCTTCAAAACATAGTTCCGATGGAATGCAGGAACGGACCTACATGTTGCTGCTTCTTTTATAGTTAGAGGATACAATAAACACCAGCTTGCAGTCATCTGCAAACTTGGTCAGCCAGAGTCCCTCCATGTTGGCCTGGACTTCTGAGAAGTAGATGCCAAACAGGAGAAGACCCAGGACCGATCCCTGTGGGACTCCATTCGTGACTGGTCAGTAGTCTTAGTTGGAGTCCACTACTTTCACATTGTGGGTTCTATCTGTGAGCCAGTTTGCAACTCACCTAGTAATATAGGGGTTGATACCTAGTTTGCTGAGTTTATCATTAATTCCTGAGTGGGGAATGGTATCAGAGGCTTTGGCCAGATCGTGGTAGGCTGTATGAACTGCCTTGCCCTCATCCACAGCTCTGGTGACTGACTCAAAGAAGTCAACCAGGTTAAGCAGGCATGATCTACCTTTCACAAAACCAAATTGCGTGGGATCTAGAGTGTGGAGATTCCCTATATCTTTGTTAATTAGATCATGATGATGCTCTCCATAGCCTTACATATCAGACTCGTCAGGCTAATGGGACGATAATTCTGAGGGTCTGTAGTCTCTCCACTTTATGGAGAGGAATGACTGTAGCAGTGCGCCATTTGGTAGGGACAAAGCCTGCGGTGAGGCTGTGATTGAATATGGCACACAGATGTGGTGCCAGTTCACTTTGTAGTTCATGTAGAACAGATCCAGGGATATTGTCAGGTCCCATGGAAGCTGTATTCTTGGCCTTGGACAATGCAGCTTTAACCTGTGCTACAGTAATGCTGGGTGCATGACATTCCTCCAGTATTATGATTGATCCATTTGGGGGGAGAGAGGGGTAAAGTTGGCACTGAATCTGTTGGCCAGTATGTTGGCAGTATCTGTTGGCTCAGTATAGGAAGTACCATTGTGCAGTAACTCAGAACAAACCTGGGTATTGTCGTGGAGATTCTTGATATAACTATAGAAGGCTTTGTGGTTGTTTTTAGTGTCTGCTGCAATTGTGCCTTCATAGCTGGCTTTAGAGGTTTTGATGAAGGATCTCAACTTTTTGTTGAGGCTAATAAGGGAGTTTTCCAGTATTGGGACTTCACCTTTTTCTGTACCAGTTTCTTCCTTCTGTCAATCATGCCAATGATAGATTTGTTTGTGTAAACATGTACTTGAATACAGGCTGATTTATGATTGTACAGAACTATTGGAGTTACATTAGGCTAAATAATAATAAATCTCACTGTGCTGTCACATACATTCCTACTTTCTATGTTTTACTATGATTATAATTGGCAAACAGTATAAAATAGCTTATAATTCAAGAAATAAGGTAAAGATAAATAACATTATTATCATATCATAGTATGTATGGAAAAAAGAGGCTGATCTAAGAAGTTGTAAAATATCGTTCATACCAATGATAGATGTGCTACTTATAAATATCTTAAGGATAACATTATTTTTGTGAAGTTAACATTGTATCTTACCATATTAAATGAATATAATTAAATTTAAATGTAATACCTGAGTGATATACTTTTAAATAATGTAGGCTGAAACTACAATATATATTATAATTAGAAATATTATGTTCAAGACAAAAGTGTTATCTAAATATTGCAGACATTTTTCAATTTTGTACAATAATTTAAAGAGAGAAACTGCTATTAATCTATCACTTTTAAGTTATATTTAAGGCAGTAGGCCTAGAAAGGGATAGTCTAATGAGTATTGTGATGGTTGAGGGTGGTCTAGATGACTGTGTCATCAAACCAGGAATTACTTATTCCATGGTAGTGGATGTATGTATTTTGTTAAAGGATTGTTGGCAAACTTGATATTTCTTTTGTCCATGACAATATTAATTTTTTTCAAAGCATTTTCATAAATGTCTACATATAAATGCATGTTGTTAAATGTGAATGGCCTCAATAACCCTATAGAGAGGTAGCTTAATTAAATATTTGAAGATAAAGTTCAAATTGCATTTTTACAAGAGACTTGCTTAACAAAAAAGATTTGGATAGACTACATTTCAAAGATTGCTATATACTTGCAGATTCACATTATCACCCTAAGAGAAGAGGCACTTTAATCCTATGGAAGAAAACATTAACAGTGCCTAAAATAATTGATACTTATTCAGATAAGAATGGAATGTTGAGTCTAGTGGTCTTGGATTTAAAAAAGAGATTCTTTACCTTTGTTGATATATACTGGATCCCTGCTGTTGGTGCCAAAACTGCAACAAAATATTTAAATACAATTTCTTCACAATCAAAAGGTAAGATAATTTTAGCTGGTGATTTTAACTATATTCTTTCTTCAAGAGATGCCTCTAAAAACAGGAAACCAGCTTTACTGGTCATTGCTAAAAAAATAAATATTTCATTGATTCTACAAATTTAAAAGATATCCATGATATAAAATTGCCAAGTTCACTAAATTTTACACATTACTTATATAGGTTTGGCACTCAAACAACTATAGTTTATATTTCTGATAAATTGTATTCTAAGATAGATGCAGTTTTTATAATATGTGCCTTATCTGGTCACAATGCTATATCTTTTAATCTCAATTTTAAACCTAATGATCTAATATATTGGCAAAGAATTCCTGCATACATTGTTAAAATCCACATATTTAAAGATTGGCTCTTAAAATAATTGAATTTTTTCCTAGAGCTTAATAATAATAATGAAACTACAGATGTAATGGGATCCTATCTCGCCTACATTCATGACAGATGGGTTCGGAGCCGATCCATCGGCTCCGACTCGGCAACTAATACACTAGCACGAAGTCTCTCATTGGCTGCGCTACTCCCTATCCCAGGATGCACTACACCTGCTTCCCCAGATCTCGTTTGCCGCTTTACAAGCTGGACGTGGTCTCGACTTGGCTGGAGCTAAGTGATTCTTGTTACCTTTATTGGTCTTTGACCTTGGGGTTTTTTGTCATATATTAACCAAACAGCTGTTTTAACAGCTATTCCTTATTATTCCTTACTATTTGTTACATTTGAGTGCTGAGTGTCTTCTGGTACTTTATTTTTTCAGTCGGGCAAGGCCCGTTTAAGTTAGAGGGCCTTTGCCCTACCCTTGTGTGCTATTTAGCCTTAATTACTTTTTGTGATAAATTGTTTTTTCGGGCCAAGCCCGTTTAAATTAGAGGGCTTTGGGCCGTTGGACTTGTTTTGTCTGTTTGTTTGTGAGGTAAACTTTTTCTTAAGTACTCGCGCCAGTGTGTCTCGCGCTTTTCAGTTGGCGCAATTCTGTTATAGTGCTTACTTATTGTGGTAAAGTCATACTTTTGAAGGGCCTGTACTATGTCTAAGGAACAAAAGTCAGGTTTTAAAAAATGCACTCGGTGCAGTTATAAAATATCCATCACAGACAGCCATTCAGTCTGTGTCTATTGTTTGGGGCCGAAACATCTGCAAGAGACTTGTAGCGTATGTCATGCTTTCTCTGCTAGAGTTCTTCAAGAACGCAAGAACAAGTTGATATTGAAAGGGCTTATCAAACCTTCTTTTGAGGAAGCCTTAAATCCTCCTGTTGCTTCCAAAAAGAAAAGATCGTCGGCACCGACAAGTCCGTCGGAGCCGACTTCTAAAAAGACAAAATTGACCTCTTCTTCTTCGGCTCCACTGACTTCGGGGCCGAGGGTGAGGTCTGCCTCGATACCTCCTACTTCGGCTCCATTGCCTTCGGAGCCGCAAGTTGGAGTATCGAGAGGTGAATCACCTCCATCGGTTCCAATGGCATCGGAGCCGGTGGAAGTGTGCAGCTCAGACTCTTCCCCCTCGGCTCCGAAGAAGGATCCTTCGGTGCCGATGGTGGTCCATGCTGTGGTGGAGTCGGCGCCGATAGAATTGGAGACGTTTCGGAGCCGGTCCCCTTCTCTCTCGGAGCCGAGAGGAAAGTCTTCTCGAGTATCTACCTCCTCTAAATCCTCGAGACTGTCAGATTCGGACCTGGATAGGGTTTTACAGAGGCTATTCCAATCTCCAGTGTTTACTAAAATGGTCTCGGCTCCAGCACAGTTTGCTTCGGAACCGATCCCCCCTCCAACACATTTGATTCCTCCTCCAACCTCTTCGGAGCCGTTGGAGCCGGTGGTGGTGGAGCAATGTGGAGCCATACGGTCGGAGCAGAGACCCCTTACAGGCCTCTCGACTCCGACTGTGCTTCCTACCCTGTCCTCCGGTTCAGGGTTTGGTACTGCGACCTCTTCAGCCGGACCCGAGGGGAATACTTTGGGATTGAGTGCTTCGGTGCCTAGTCTTCCTCTCGGAGCATCGGCTGCTGGAATTCCCAGTGCCATCGTGGCCTCTAGACCAGTGACCTCCTTGGATTCTGGAGGTCCGGCCTTTGAGGCCATGAGGAGCGCGCTGGCCATGCCTTTGCCGGTTCAACAAGATTCTACCTCACCGTCCCTAGATTTGGAGACTGGTGCCTCTGTTGTGTTGCAGCTCCCGGCAGCGGGCCCCAGGGCCTGAGGATACCCCCATCGGGGGTTCCCTTCTTCCGGGTGGTCCGTCCGAAACTGCTTCGGACGAACCCCACGGAAAAAATTGTGTAAGAGGAAACACGTAGACTCCCAAGATGAGTCTATTACATCGGATACTGACCTCGATGACGCAGAAGGGTCCCCCAAATCATCTTCGGATGATATCTCCTTCTCAGATATCTTGGAGATTCTGAGACAGAGAGGTGACTGGCAAGCCAAAACCCCTTCAGCTGAGGAGTCAGTCTTCCTCAAGGCCTTTGGGGCCCAGCCTTCCGCCTCCTGGGTGTCTCCGCCCTTCGATGAACTCCTTGATTTGGTTTCTCGAAGGGTGTGGGAACACCCTGATTCTGTGGAACCGGTGCCTGCGAGGCCCAATAAATTTTTGTCAGCCCCAGAAGGAGTTTCTCACAAAGGGTGTGCCTGTAGATGCTTTGGTGGTGGCTTCTGCCACACAGCAGGACGTGGCAGAGGCTTCGACGTCTATTCATCCTCCTAATAAGGATTCTAGGAGTATGGATAGATGGAAGCGTACCCTGTCCTCAGCGGCCTTTACCTTACGGTCGCTGAACTACTTATGTCATTTTACGAGGCTCCAAAGGGATCTTCTCAAAGAGCTAAATGACTCTCTTGTTGGTAATCTACCTGAGGCGCTGGCCCCGACTGTTGGCGCACAGATGACTACCCTCTTTTCTATTGTTAACTCGTCCATGAGGCTCATCTCATATGCGGCCGAAGGCGAGTAGAGCAGCGGGAACAGGCGTTGCCCTCAGGAGACAAGCCTGGTTACGCTTGTGTTCGCTCACGGAGGCTTTCAAGTCTTCCTTCGCTGGCCCTTTGATGGGTCATCTTTGTTGGGGCCCAAGGTGAAGGACACACTAACTAGGTGCGAGCAGGAGGGCAAGACTTTGACTGCCGTTGGGGCCCGATTTTCCGCTCCTTCTAGGCCTTACCCCAAGGCTGGGAGAGGAGGGAAAATGTGGTTTAAAAATCTCAGAAGTCTTTCCCTACTCCACCCAGTGATTCCCCTCCAGAGGCAGGGGATTTTGGAAGACGCCCCAGAGGTGGCAGAGGCCCCGTAACTCTGGAGACCGCGATTCCTTTCGTGGTTCTTCATACAACCAGCGTTCCTGAGTTGTTGCCCGACTGTGCAACTCCGAGCCAGTCGGGGTCGCTGGCGCACCCACAAGCTTGGGAATCCATAACAAGCGATCAGTGGGTGCTTCGCATTATTACCGGAGGTTATATCCTCCCCTTCAACAAACCCCCTTTCTTTAAGGGAAATCCCGGACGTACCACCCAGTCAAGCGGGATCAAGCAGCATTAGAGGTTTCAAAGCTGCTAGAAAAAGAGCCATCCAGCCTGTCCCCATCGACCAGATCGGATCAGGAACTTACTCAAAATTATTTTTGGTACCAAAAAAGACAGGGGACTTCAGGCCCATTTTGGACCTCAGTTCATTGAATCGTTTCGTAAAGAAGTCCAAATTCCGAATGGTCACTCTTCAATCTATTCTTCCTTTGCTGGAAAAGATGCATGGATGTGCTCCATAGATCTCCAGGACGCTTACTATCACATTCCCATAGCTCAAGAGTCCAGGAGACATTTACGCTTCCGCCTCGGAGTCAGTCATTTTCAATTACGAGCACTGCCCTTTGGTCTCACCACAGCCCCCAGGGTGTTCACCAAGTGTCTGGCAGTGGTAACTGCTCACCTGAGAAGTCTGGGATTCCAGGTGTTTCCTTATCTAGACGACTGGCTCCTTACTGCCACCTCCGAGCATCTACTACTCCAAGCGCTCAGAGCCACGTTCACCTTGGGCCGTTTCTTGGGGATCATGTTCAATTTGCAAAAATCTGTACTACAGCCATCTCATCGTATTACTTTCATAGGCGCAGACTTAGACACAAAAAGAATGCGCACCTTTTTACCGGCAGCAAGAATTCAGGTGTTACAAGATCAAGTCAAATCCTGTCTCCCCCTACAAAGAGCCCCGGCCCATCGGATCCTACAACTGTTGGGCTCGATGGCGTCGACCATACTTTTGGTTCCCTTGGCCAGGCTTCATATGCGAATTTTACAATGGCTACTGTCGGTTCAATGGTCTTATCAGGAACTTCCCTTGAACCACTTAATCATAATCACGGAAAGTTGCCGTCGAGATCTGCATTGGTGGCTTCTCCAATCAAATCTCGACCAGGGGCGACCCTTTATACCACAACGTCCCGTTGCCACTGTGACTACGGACGCCTCCCAGGTAGGGTGGGGGGGTCATTACCTGGACAGGTCGGTCCAAGGCACATGGCAGATCCAGGAAACGCATTTGCATATCAATGTCCTGGAGATGAGAGCGGTACTATTGGTACTCCAAGCTCTCCATCACGCTCTCCCACAGGGCCCGATTGCTATCCTATCCGACAACATGTCGGTGGTATGGTACATAAACAAGCAAGGTGGAACCAGGTCTTACCCACTATGCAGAGAAGCCATGAGACTTTGGCACTGGGTGGTAGCTACCAACCGCTTCCTAATGGCAACGCACATACCGGGGAAGTCCAATGTGATTGCGGACAGATTAAGCAGGACCATTCTCTTACCCCACCTAATGGTCCCTCAACCAGGGTATAGCTGAGAAAATCTTCGACAGATGGGGTCATCCTTGCTGCGACCTGTTTGCCAGCCCTCACAATGTGAAATGCAGAGAGTTCTTCACACTGTTCCCTTCTCAGGGACAGACTCCCAGGGACGCTCTGACTCACATTTGGCCCCCCGGTCTTCTCTACGCCTTCCCTCCATTCCCCCTCTTACCGAGGGTGATACAGAAGGCCATTTACATGGAGAGCGAGATGATTTTGATTGCCCCGCACTGGCCTCATCAAGTTTGGTTTCCTTTCCTACAGAGGCATGCGATAGAAGGTCCATGGTTTCTGGATCCGGTGCCAGACCTGTTGACTCATCAGTCAGGACGGCTTAATCCGTCTCTCAGGTCCCTGAAGTTGGCAGCATGGTTACTCCACTTCCATCCTTAGTCCGAGACAATGCTCTTTCCCCGGACGTGGTCCACATACTGTCTTCTTCTCATAAACCTTCCACCATCAAACTTTATTCCAGTAAATGGAAAAGGTTTGCTTTCTGGGCTCAAGAATGGGGTATAGATCCTCTCAGTGCACCAGTATCGGAGGTTCTGAATTTTCTGGCCTCCCTTTTTCAGTCGGGCTCTTCAGTTTCTACCATTAAGGTTCAGCTAGCGGCCATTTCTAATTTTCATGCTTCATTTGAACCTTCATTGATGTCTCACAAACTTTGTAAGGCTTTCCTTAAAGGGGCTTGGCTCCTGAGGCCTCCTTTATCTCATCCTGTTCCCCCGTGGGATTTGAATATGGTTCTTGCTGCCCTAACTGCCCGTCCTTTCGAACCAGCTGCTACCTGTGATTTAAAATTTCTGTCTTGGAAAACGGCCTTTTTAGTAGCCATAACGTCTGCCAGGCGCGTTTCAGAACTTCAAGCTCTTTGTTCTGATCCTCCCTATTTGATTTTTTCACAAGCATAGAGTTTCATTGAAATTAAACCCTGCATTTATACCAAAAGTGGCCTCCTCTTTCTGTATGCAACAAACTATAGAACTCCCTGTCTTTTTCCCAGAATTCTCTAATAACGCAGAATATACTTTGCATCAATTGGACGTACATAGACAACTGCGTTTTTATTTGAATAGAACTGCTCAAACGCGGAAATCTAATCAATTGTTCGTTTCCTTTGCAGCGAACAAATTGGGTCAACCAGTAACAAAAACCTCCATATCTAAATGGATTAAAGATTGTATCATTTTTATTTATTCACAAGCTAACAAAGACCTCCCTTTCCAGTCAAGGCTCATTCTACCAGGGCAATGGCTACTTCCGTAGCTTTTCACTCCAAGTTATCAATAGATGATATTTGTGCTGCAGCAACCTGGACTTCTCCGCACACTTTCATTTCTCATTACAAATTGGATGTGGTTTCTCGAGGCAGAGCTTCCTTTGGTTCCACAGTTCTCAGGAGTGTTTTCCAATGAGCCACCGGGATGTAGGTGCTAGGACGCTGTCCCATCTGTCATGAATGTAGGCGAGATAGGATCCCATTACATCTTTTAGTTATGTACTTACCATAACTTCGGATGTATGGGATCCATCTCGCCTACATTCATAAGTACCCACCCTCCTTCCCCCTTCCATTTGGATTTAGAGGAGCTGTAGTCCCTCTTTTCTTGGCGTTCTTTCTTGAAGAACTTTGGTTGGTTATTGTGACTACTAGTTTTTCTGTGTTTGCATGGATGTATGAAAGCGAACAAACAAGATCTGGGGAAGCAGGTGTAGTGCATCCTGGGATAGGGAGTAGCCCAGCCAATGAGAGACTTCGTGCTAGTGTATTAGTTGCCGAGTCGGAGCCGATGGATCGGCTCCGAACCCATCTGTCATGAATGTAGGCGAGATGGATCCCATACATCCGAAGTTATGGTAAGTACATAACTAAAAGTTGTCATCTTATGGGACACCCTGAAAGCATACCTGTGTGGTAAAATCAAAGTTGGAACTTAAAGAAAAGAAAGAAGTGGCATACAGAACTGATTAATCTACATGCAAACATTAAAACCTGAAGGCTGCATTTAAAAATATTGACATTAGTAAAAACACTCAATTGAAAGAATTAAATAAAAAAAATTTTGAAATATTGAATCGTAAAGCATCAGTAAATCTAGAGAAACTTAAATTTCAATCATATTTGGTTAACCCGAAAAACTTGCATAGACTAGCAGTAAAATCCATAGGACTTAAAAATATCAAACCACATTAATGAAATTACATACAAAGTTGGAGATAAAAATCAAAAAAGTAACAGACATGAAGGACATACTAGAAGCTTACAGAAGGCATTATGAAACAATAAGTAATACCAGTTCTTCTACAGAGAATATGGATAAGTTGGTTAGTTTTCTTAAAGAAAATATGAAAAAATAAATTCACCAAAGAGAAAAACATTAAATTAAACAAACCAATTTATTTTAGTGAGTTAAAAGATCAAATTAAAAATCACAAAAACAATAAAGCTCCTGGATTAGATGGACTTACTCCAGATATATCTATCTATCTATATATATATATATATATATATATATATATATATATATAAATTTATATATATATATAATATATATATATATATATATATATATATATATATATATATATATATTATTCTCAGATAACACTTTAAAGATTTTAATAAAAGCATTTGAAAGCTTTAAAAATAACTCTGTTTAATTTTCCCTCATGGAAATATGCCATGACGTCACCCATCTTGAAACCAGATAAAGATTCAAAGTTATGCTCCTCTTGTAGATCTATTTCATTGTTCAACATTGATAAAAATATTTATATCTATATATGCCAAAAGATTAAATCAAATAATGTCTAGATTTCTCAATGATGATCAGACAGGTTTCATTATAAACAGAAAAGTTCCAAGATAGCATTATCAAACTTCTCACATTAATTGATTTAGCTAGTAAGAAAAAGAGCTTTCAGTTATATGTTTAGATTTAGATAAAGCTTTTAACATAATAAATTGGACATATTTATCTATGTATGCCAAAAGATTAAATCAAATAATGGCTAGACTTATAAATGATGATCAGACAGGTTTCATTATAAACAGGAAAGTTCAGGATAACATTATCAAACTTCTCACATTGATTGATTTACTTATTAAGAAAAAGAAAGAACTTTCAATTATAAGTTTAGATTTGGATAAAGCTTTAAACACCATAAATTGGACATATTTAAAGTCTTAAAAGAATTTAATTTCTCAGCTTATTTCATTAATCTAATTAATAGATTATATAAAAATTCAACATCATATATTAAAATTGGTTCCTTTTTATTGGGTCCCATTAAAATACTTTTATCAGTTGAGCCTCTTGCAAATTTTATTTGATCAAATTCAATGATAAAAGGCATCTCTATTGATAAAAGCTATTGTGGTAAAATACAAGTTTTTGCAGACAATATGATACTGACTATTGGAGACATTGATCTCTCTTTAGAGCATATTACAAATGCATTAAAACTATTTGAGAAAATCTCGTGCCTAACTTTTAATCTTAACAAGATGGAAACATTATTGATAAATAAGAAAAATAAGTAGTATGTTAAAAAAAAATAATGAGTTCAATTGGGAAAATCAACAATTCAAGTATCTGAGTAATTATAAAGTCTAATTGGCATGAAACTACAACAGTAAACTGTAAAGTTTTAATTAACACAATAAGGAAACGTATAAAAGATTGGAATAAAATGTTCTTCACAATGGAAGAAAGACTTACTTTAATAAAGATGATTATCTTACTAAAAATTATATTTAGTATACAATCTTTGATCGCCGTGCCACCCAAAAATGAATTAAACAAATGAACTCTTTACTTCTAAAGTTCTTATGGCACCCACAAAGACCAAAAATAGTTTTTAATTGGCATTTCAGAAATTGGCATGGTGGAGGAATTGGGTTTCCAAATATTGAATTATATGCAAAATCAGCTATCATTAATATAATAAGTTATAGGTTGTACCCCAGCTATACATCTAGTTGGAAATCCATTTGTAAGTTCATTCTACTTTCAGTTAATAACACAGAAATAAATAACTATTAAGGTACCAGATACAAAGTAAATTTGGTCATAAAAGAATTTAGCATTAATAGCAGGAAAATTCCTAACTTTACTCCTTTCATTAACTACATTCTAACTAACTTCAGGAAAATAATGTATAGTGATTAACGTACAAAAAAATATTGTTTTTGCTGTTTCCAGTTGCTTTCACTGAAGGATGTTTAGATTCATTTAATTTACATAAAATAAAAGAAATTGAAGAAAATGGTTTGAAATATTGGTACCAATTTATGAACAATAATAATGTATCTGAAGCTAACTATCTTTTGGCAAGATACAGTACAAGACAAAATAATTGGTTAAATATCCAAATATTTAGATAATTCATAACTAATAAACTACAATTATTAATAAATATAGATTCAACAGCTATTCCTAAGATCTTTTTTCAAACCAACACTTCTGAATTTAATCATAAATCATCCTTATCGAAAATATATAAGATTTTAAGAGTTGAATTCTTGACTTCAGATATTTCCTTTTGGAGTTATTCTGCAAAAAAAATAATGAAATGTTTTCCAATGCAAATAAAACATTAATACTCAAATCTATAAAGGATATGTCTTCATCCCCCTTTTGAAAAATATTTACATGGAAATACTTGCATAGTTTTCCACTCCACACAAAATTGCTGTAATATACAAAAAAGACATCTTTAAATGTTGGAGATGTGATGAAGCTTTACATGCAGACTGTATCCACATGTTCTTAGAATGTAAAATCCTAGTCCCATTTTGGTTAGATGTTAAGAACTTCATAGTCCCTTTTGGTTAGATGTTAAGAACTTCACTAAAGTGTTGTGGACAGATACTTGTGATTATTATTTAATGCTCCAATCCTTAGCTCAATTCCAAGAACACAAGTGCTTCTTCTCTGGTCTCTTCTTGCTATTACAAGAAACGGAATTACATTAAACTGGAAGTATAAAAGCAACTTGTCATTCTCAGAATTTATTTCTCTTGCAAAAAAATGTTTGTAATAGGGAAATTCAAACTGCGAATGCTAGAACTATAAATGTTACACATAAACTGGCTTGGTTAAAACTTAAAGATCTTTTAGAGAAATATTAATAACAATTGGAATTTTTCTTTGTTATGGACTGTGTATATACATATTTTTTTTTCAGTTGTATGTTTAATGATTAAATGTTCTTGTTACTTAAAATTTAATAAAAAAGTGTATAAAGAAAGCATGCATTGACAAATGAGATGCCACAAGGCCTCATTTATGCATTTTGGCCATTACCTCTGAAGTTTATCCAGAAATCTATGCTTCACACAGCCAAGATGATTCTGATAACATTCTGGTTTTGGCTACTGAGAAGGTTTCAGTGGTCATCCCCTTTCAGGTAAACTCTGTAGAAGGGTCTTTTGTGTCATCCCTGTGGCAGACTATTTCTAAACCCAAAGTGTCTGAAGTTGACAGCCTTCTCCATTTTCGTTGATTGCCAGAAATTAGAATTTTACACATTAAATGGTGTATATTCTTTCATCTTCTCAAAATCCTTTAAACAAAAGATGTACAGATGTACATGGAACAGGCTTTTGCTTTCGGCCTCTAGCTACACCTTGGCTCCCTTCTTTGTCCCTCTACTATGGTGTGTAAGCAGTTAGAAATTTTGATTTGGTTTAAACTGTTCCTAAGTTAAAGTTCATTTTGTGGTTATTTCTGACTTTCATTCTGGATGTTTATCTTCGTTGGCATCTGTTAATCTGTGTAAAACTATTCTTAAAGATGTCTTCTTTCTGCATCTTCCCATTAAGTATCCTACTCCTCCTTGAAATTTGTGTTTTGTGCTGGAGAAACTTGCTCTTTTTAATTTGAGTTAGCAACAACTGCCAAGTTATTTCCTGATTTTGGAAGTCCCTGTTTATGGTAGTGCTGAATCTTGGAGCTTCAGGTCTTATCAGTTAATCTTCTGTACCTAGTGCTCTGCAAAGAGAGGGTTTCTGTAAGTACATGTCCTTCTTCATAAATGCCGGATTACAACCGAGTTTCATCTTTCAGTCAATTGATCTTTTGTTGTGCTGTATGGAGTACTTAGAAAAAGGAAAGTATTTATTGCATTGTGTGAGTGTTAATAGACTGACTGACTTTTGTTTAGACAGGGCCAAAGCTTTTACAAAGGGCAATAAACTGTTTGTTTATTTCCCTTAAATATCAGAACCTGGAGGAGTAAGGAACTAAATTTTGGCTTGTTGGCTTTCTGCTTGTATTTTAGATATCTGCCATATATGGAAACAAGTTGCCTACTTTGTCCACAGCCAACACTTAAAAGGCTTCTGCATCTTCCATGTCTTCTTTCAATAAACCTTCACTAGATGACACCATTGCAGCTGTCCTGAGATCTTCACTGAGTACTTTGGTTAAGCATTGCAAGCAGGGCATTGTGTGTTTATCTCTAAATGAGTGCTGTGTTCATAGGTTCATAGGTGTGTACTAGGTTAATGGCCCTGGAGTCTTTTCAAGCCTAGCCCATAGGATGGCATCATACCATCTGACATTAGTTCCCAGTGCCTCTGTTGAGTAGGGCCACTGGAGTGATCCCCGGGGTGAATTTTCTATTTCCCATCCACTCATCAAGATTTCTCTTGAAGATGGGTAGTGAGGTGTTCTGTTTGACATGTATGGGAAGTCTATTCCATAGCATGGACAGTCTCTGGGTTATGAACCTCTCCCTCCAGCATGTTCTGTTGATTGTGGTAATGAGGTAGAGGTCTCTGACTGTGTGGTGCGGAGGGATTGGGATTTCTTTATATGTAGCATTTCTAACAGAGCTGGGTCAGACACGGTTTTGTAAGTCAAGCAGAGATTGCCTCTAAGGTGATATGAGACCGAGAATAGTTGGAGTTTTTTTAGTCTGTCCATATAGGGCAAGTGTTTAAAGCCTAGGATCCTCTTTGTGAGGTACTTTTGCAGCCTCTCCAGTTGTTGCAGGTGTCTAGTGAGGTACATGCCAAATGGGACATTTTACTCGATGATTAGCCTAATGAGGGAAGAGTTGAGGGAGACGGTGATCTCTTTCTTCCTGGATGAAAAACCCTTGGTGAGATGTGCCACATAGAAAGACTTTCTGACCACAGTGGGAATGTGGTGGTCAAAAGAGAGGTTGCTGTCAACCTGTGTTCCCAGATTTCTTATAATGCCTTCTGTGTTCAGTGGACTACTATGATGTGGTAATTCATGGAAAATGGGTTTTTCCCAAAGGGGATGATGACATATTTTTGGCATTGAGCTTAAGGCCATGGTTCTGACACCAGTCGTTTGGGGCCTTTCTGTAGGATGTCGGCATCACTTGGGGAGTTAATAGCTCCCAACTTGCAATTGTCTGCATACTTTGTCAGCCAGAGTCCCTTTGTTTTGACCTGGACTTCAGAGAAGTAGATAAACAGGAGAGGACCCAGGACTGAACCCTGTGGGACTCTACTCATGACTGGTTGACAGTCTGACTTGGAACCCACAGTGTGAAAGTAGCTGACTCCATCTGTGAGACAGTTTGCAACCTACTTAGTGATATACGGGTTGATGTCTAGCTTAGTGGGTTTTTCTATGATTCCTGAGTGGAGAATGGTATCAACCCCCCCCCCCCAAAAAAAAAAAAACAAGCTCCTGCTATTTCATCCCTCAACTATAACTGCCCCCACCTGCACCTTTACTATCCACTCTGATAACGGTATCCCCATATCACCTGAAGCCCAGACAAAACTACTAGGTATTACCATTGACAATAAGCTCAAATTTGATGCACACATTAATCTGGCCATTAAAAATACTAACAAAAACCTGGGTAGCCTCTACAAACATAAAGTATTCCTGACCCATAATGCTAGAACTACAATTGCACGTACACACCTTCTCTCAACACTACTGTATGCCTCACCCATCTTGATTAACTTATCCAAAACAGAAATCAATAAAATGACAACCTGCTACAATCAGATAGCCACATTTGCCAACAGCAGCTCCTACAGAACATATCACTGCCTAAACCTAAAACAATTGGGCTGGCTTGTACTACCTAACTTACCTATTTATAGTCAGCTGGTTACTACTCACAAGCTACTCTATCAACAAAATATATCACCTTCACTGGCTAACATTGCCCAACAATATTCCTGTCCTAGGCAACTCCGCTCAACTGACAAATTACAGTTAGCTGTTACTAGATCCAGCAACCATGCTGGAGACTCCCTTTACTCTTCTTATGTGGCCAAAATCTGGAACTCCTTGCCTACATCCATATCCCTGATAATCTCCCTACCTACATTTAAAAAAGCTATCTGCAACTACCTCCGCAACAAATGGTTATGTCCCTGTTCAACTCCAGACTAATACCCGATTCACTCCAGTACTGTTGTAACTATTGTCCAGTGGCGGCTGGTGACATCAAAACAAATGGGGGCTGCAGGAGACAGCTGAATTGGTGGGGTCAATGGGAAGGGGTGCGGCCAACTAGAAAGGGGAGGAGCTATGCTCAAAACCACAAAAACTAACTAAATACACTGCCCTGTGTGCCAAACCGTCATTATGAGAGTCCAATCAAGACAAAATGAAGTGTAGAAGAATAAAACTATTTCAATGCATTGGCTGCATGACAGCTTACTTAACATCTAGATGGAAACAAAAAGGTTGTGAGGCATGAAATAATAAATTACTTTTTAAATATTTTAAAGAAATGCCAATCAAAATCAAGTATAAGAAAAACAAGCAGCACTCAACTCAAACCACTTCTTGCACTGCAGTTCTAATTATAATTTATATTCAGCTTTATTAAAGTACCAAGTAACATGCTGAAAGTAGAAATCTCTGATGCCCCCACTTGTAAAAATGTTTCTTATCCAAAAAAAACACCTGCTGCCTGACAACTATCCACTTGTTTCATGGGAAAAACATGATCAAAGTAAAAAATGAAAATCAAACATGAAATAAGCTCAGTATACATTGCTTAAAAGGATTACTGTACAGGTTATGGACCACATAATTGGCATTCTGTTTAGTTTACGGGTAAAGCCTGCAGAGATGACTGGAAGTCTCCAAGTGTAATGAGCTTCTTAAAATAATGTAATCCTGTCCTTTATTACAAATACTGTCATATGCAATTCAATACCCAAGGCTTATACATTATCTAGTTAAGTATTCTGTACATGGCAACAACAGAAAGGCTTTCAATGTTGGCAATTCTTTAACAGTATGCTTATTAAAGCTTACTTGCATCTTACGATCTCAGCCAAGCTTACCTGCTACTTAAACACAGAGCAACAGGCACTTTGAGTAATAAGCATAAATCAGCGGTACAAAAATATGACAGAAACCAGACCATTCTGCAAAAATCAAGGACAGATGAAAAGCCACTCTAGTACTTGTGTCTACCTTGGATGGGGGGGATACTCTGCAGATTTACACTGCATAACTACTCCTTGCCTTGCTTCGACACATCCAGAGTCACTACATGGGGGAGTGGGGTGCAACAAGTATGTCACAATTTGAAATGTCACTGGCTGACTGTGATGGCCCTGGCACATTTGTCATACCTCTCAACCTCAGAGCAAGAAATCTGGACAAAGCCATACAAAGAAGTGGGACAAAGGCCCAAAAATAAGGGCAAATTTTAAATATTGCTCTTATAAACTTAGAAAGATAATAGAATAGGTCTTGCATTAGTATGGATTTTCTGAATGGTATGAAATCTGAAACTCAAATTTATGTCATTATTTTCTAACTTCAGTCTTTAATGATTTGTCACTAATTTGCCAAAAAAAACACAATTTTATGAAAAATGGACCAAAAATGTGATGGAAAAATATAAAATACACACAATACAGCTGGGAACCTGTTAAAGAAGGGACACTTTAATATTAGTACTGCTAACTTGAGCAGCTGACAAAATAAAAGAATCTACATGCATTTCTGAAATAAAAGTAATCTATAACTCTTGATTATTACAGTTATTTCTTAATTGTAAACCCTCCATGTTTTCTTCCAAAATTGCTATTTTGCGGAGGGATTATTAGGGGGAAGAGCAACATTTTGAGCCAAAATCAGGGACAGTTGAGAGGTTTGGCTATGCCTAATTCTATAAAGCAATTTATTTGCATGTACCTCTCAACGTGTTAATGCAATAAATCTGGACAAGGCCAAATATATTGGGGGAACATATAAACAGTACTAAAAATTGCTCCTGTATAAACTGAGACAGTTGATAGAATAACAGGTCTTACTTTAGCATGCATTTTTCTGAAGGTTATGAAGTCTGAAACTCAGTGTGTCATTATTTAGTGACTTAATTCCTAAATGATTTGCCAGAAAACCACAAATTTTATGAGGAACAAACCAAAAATAAGAAGCAAAAATCTATTCATTCTTTGAAAATCTGGACAGTTGGGAGGTATAGTTCAGCCGGGGCTGTCTTTAAGTTTGCCGCCCTTCCCCCTCACAAAATCATGGTTGAATGGAGCCTCCCCCTGCAGCCATTCCAATGATCCATTACTTGGCTATTTCACTCCATTTACCATAAACACTAATGTGCATACTGATTTACCTCCATGATTATTTGGACTTCATTTGAAAGTTTTATTTTGCATTTTACAGCACAAACACTAAGACATCTGCTAAACAAACTTAACATTAAAACTTCTCTGCCCTTGAAACTCACATTCATTGAAACAGCATTGAAACCCACATTCAAAGAAAATATATTTTACCAGTGGCAGATCAAGATTAATTCTGGGCTGTTTTCAAATCATAGGCCCCTTGCATATGAAACATACATGTGCTCTTTGATACATCTTCCTATTGTTTTGAACATTTTCCAGTAAACAATGAAACAAAACACATGCACAATAATGACAAAACTGCCCAATTCAGAACATTTCCATCATAAAAGTCTACTCAAACTTCTACAGTCCATCATTATCAGTAAATATGCACAATTCTATAGTCCACCATTATCAGTAAATATGCACAATTCTACAGTCCACCATTATCAGTAAATATGCACAATTCTACAGTCCACCATTATCAGTAAATATGCACAATCTCTGAAGAAGTAAAAAGTCATCTAAATAATTCCACATTAAATAAATCTGTAACTAATGAAGAGGTTGCTGCTAGCAAACACCTTTATATTTCATGGTTTCATCGAAAAGTAAAGTGTCTGATGCCCCTGAGGAATAAATTGCCTATATTACATTAAAAATGGTAAGCTAGTAATATTGCAATAGGAAATGGATGGCAAACTGATAACAGGCTCATAGTTAGTATCTTAACTTTTTCAGTATGGTAGCATTCACCCCTTGTGGGAGTAGAACCAACAACCTTCTGCATCAAAAGGGATAATTGGCTAGGCTTAAAATGGCTCACAAGGGCAGTTAGCTTAGTACCAACCTATGAACCTATGAACCTATGAAAAGCAAGTACACAACCTGTTGTGCTATTAACAATGCAAGCTGACTTAGCATAAGCAGCACTAAACTTCTCTTCCCCTGCAGCTTCTCAGCTCCTTGTAAAATCTACTCAATACTCAACTGCATCTCAACTTCGCAGCACAAGAAATCTGGAAAAAGCCAAATTAATGGGGGGGGGGGGGTCAAAAGCCCAAAAACCTGGGATACATTAAACATTGCTGTATAATCTTGGAAAGTTGCTAGAATAAAATGCTGTGTTACCACCATACATTTTACTGCCAAGGTCCCTGTGCAAAAGAGTCAGGGCAACATACCACTATGCCAGATCAGCTGCTTTGTGAAAGAAAAATGCTGTGTTACCACCATACATTTTACTACCAAGGTCCCGGTGCAAAACAGTCAGAGCAACATACTACTACACCAAATCAGCTGCTTTGTGAAAGAGAGGAAGACTGAAACTTAAATGGCTATCATTTAATGAATTCAGTTCTCACCATAGCTGTCAACCTCGTAGCACAAAACACCTGGACAAACCCAGTAATGAGGGAATACAGCCCTCAAACATATTCAGTGAATTCAGTTCTTGCCATAGCTGTCAACCTTAGCACAAAAAACCTGGACAAAGCCAATAATGGGGTAATACATTCCCAAAGATAAGGACAAATTTCAAATGTTCATCTTATAAACTTAGAAAATTGCTAGAATAAAAGGTTGTGTTACTGTGTATTTTCTGAAGAATATGAAGTCTGAAATTCAAATGCCTGTCAATTTTACTTCTGACGGAACAAAAACAATTTTCAGCAGAGGCCCAGGGAGAAATACTGCAGACACATGTCTTTGTAAAATGGTAAGACACCAGAGCAAATCCACAGAAACACAGGGATGAGATGCAGACTCCACACAGAGGGCACCCCAGCCAAGAATCAAACCAGAAAACCTATAGCTGTGAGGCAACAATGCTACCACTGCACCATCAAATATGTAAGGAATTAAACATTCAGAAACCTGAAGTCTGAAATTCAAATGCCTGTCAATTTTATTTAACATTTGTTAATCAGGACAGTCTGACTTGGAACAAAAAAATAATTTTCAGCAGAGGCCCAGGAAGAAATAATGCAGACATGTCTTTGTAACATGGAAGGACACAAAAGCAAACCGACACAAACACAGGGAGAAGATGCAACCCCACACAGAAGGCACACCAGCCAAGAATCAAACCTGAGAACCTGCAGCTGTGAGGCAACAATGCTACCACTGCACCATCAAATATCAAGCATTGCAACATTTAGAAACCACAGATATTTTGAGGAACAGATCAGATCAAATATGAGGCAAAAATCTGCAATTTTTTTACAAATGGTGGTGGGTAGGGAATTCAGGTCCTTAACACCTGCATACAAGGTACAGGGTTCAAGCCTGAGGTATTCCCTACCACACCACCATGAGTTTGTTGTAGCCACCAGTATATAGCAACTGGGGCATTTTCACACACACCCACACACACACACACACACACGTGTGTGTATTGAGTATCTTATGGGATGACAAACAAGTTGTAAATGACAACTCATATTACTTAAGCTTTATAATGAGATTAGACCTTAATGATAAATATAAATGTGTTGCAGTATCTTATTTGCATACACACCATCTAGCACTTTTGTAACCCAGTAGGACTGACCGTGCTTCACTGCAATGCTTTTTGTTCCAATATGCAAACTATCCCCTGTACTGAATACCTTAGTGTGCTGTGCATTGCAGCAAGAAAATGACAGGCCTTTGTCAGCATTTGTACATTAACTTATTGCTTAATGCATTTGCAGTTGTACTCCCATTCCTGACATGAAAGAAGAGCTTTAATAAAAATAAATAAATGACCAGACACGTAGCAGGCTCTTGTCTGTGTAATGAGTTTTTTTTCTTAGACAAACACATCCTTGTTTCCCTTTCCATATTGGTAACTTCTACGCATGATGCATATGGCTGTGCTTATCGCTGACATCTATTATGGAAGGATGGCATCAGTATGTTGCTTGACAAAGTTTTTGAGGTTATTGTTCTGGAGGCCTATTGTTGCACCCCTTCATCACCCCATTGTTCTGTGTACTAAACTATTGTATCTGAGCAGCTACCACCTTTTATGTCATATCTGTATAATTTAAGTTAAAAGAATAGCATAACAAAAGAGAAGGTGGCATGCTATGTGGGACTAATATGTGTCATGATAGACCACTATAGCTGAATGATAATCTCTGCCTTGGCAACACTGGAATGTAAATTATCAAAAGGTATTTCTTTCTGGTAATGGTTTCCTGCTTATGGTTGATAGACATTGTGTATATTTTGATTACCATGTAGTTATGAGTTTGAGCACTATATGGTATCAGTACATATGTTTTTGAAACAGTCAGGAAGGGTTGGTGGACTGTGTTATGTGCCTCTGAGAAATGTTTCATCTAGAATGTCAAAGGAGTGGCCATTAACACACACACACACACACACACACACACACACACACACACACACACACACACACACACACACACACACACACACCCTTTGTTCTGCAGTATAAAAGCCAGCAGTATAAAGCTTTCACCTACCAGCCCAAACTCCAGCGACCGAACGAACACCTACCCGGTAATCCGAAGCAAGCCCACAATCCAAACACCTACCTACCTGATGCATTTGTCCACGAAGCCTGCGCACTGACAGTCCTGCAAGAGCAGATCAGTCCTCCTCATTGGTTCTGACTGCGGCTGAAGCAGTCCGGAGCTCCTCTGTTCTGTGCGGTCGTCACCGCACAGACTCCTGGTATCTCTAAGCAATGATTGCTGAGTACCTCTTTCTCCATATCTGGACTGTTGATAAAGGCAGTCTGAGTTGTCCACGCATGTGCAGAAGATCGGGACTCATGAATTGTTTTTTTGTTTTTTTCTAGGTGGGAGGGCTGCAGTCCGGCAGTCCGATAGGATGAGCCGCCCCTGCTATTGTCCTAAACTAGAGTCCTATCTGTTACATGCATATAAATGTATACCACATCAGAGGTATGATGACATACATGTAACAGTGTTAGTATGAACAATGTAAAACTGTTTAATGACTATTGTAAACTGTATCTGTCTGTAGTTTATACCTATGTGTCAATAACTAGATGCCTAATGGATCTAGATGAAATATGTACCCAAGTTTGTCTGTATGTTCTGTAAAATTGTCTCTGTGTCTGTATGTTCTGTAAAATTGTCTCTTTGGAGCTTTTCTCCCCGGGCCTCCACTGAAAATGGACATGTATCCAGCTGGACTATCCCGGTTAACAAATGTAAAATAAAAATAAATAAATAAATAAATAAAATAAATAAAGGCCTTGGCCAGATCAAGGTAGGCTGTATGAACCACCTTGCCTTCATCCACAGCTCTGGTGACTGACTCAAAGAAGTCGACCAGGTTGAGCAGGCATGATCTACTTTTCACAAAACCTGTGTGGGATCTGGAGTTTGGGGATTCCATATATCCTTTTTTATTAGGTCCATGATGATGCATTCTATAGCTTTGCATATCAGACTTGTCAGGCTAATGGAGTGATAGTTCCCAAGGTCTGTAATCACGCCTCCTTTGTGGAGAGGGATGACGGTAGCAATGTGCCATTTGGTAGAGACAAAGCCTGAGGTAAGGCTGTGGTTGAACAGGGCACACAGGTGAGGTGCCAGTTCACTCTGTAGTTCATGTAGAACACAGCCAGGGATATTGTCAGGTCCCATAGAAGCTGTATTCTTGGCCTTAGACAGTGCTGTTTAAACCTGTGCAGCAGTAATACTGGGTGCCTGGCAGTGTACTGTTATTGTGATTGGTCCTTTGGAGGGGGGGGGGGGAGAGGGGTAAAGTTGGCACTGAATCTGTCAGTCAGTATATTGGTAATATCTATTAGCTCGGTATAGGACGTACCCTTGTGCAGTAGCTCAGAGCAAATCTGGGTATTGCCATGGAGATAGAAGCCTTGTGGTTATCTTTACTATCTGCTGAATCCTGTTTTCATAGCTAGCTTTAGAGGATTTGATGAGGGATCTCAATTTTTTGTTGAGGCTGATAAGAGTTTTTCCAGTCTTGGGACATCACCTTATTCAGCATCAGTTTTCTCCTTCTGTTGTAGAGTTTATTTATGGCAGGGGACCACCACATTGGCTTCCTTTTTTTGGAGGAGAGCATCTTGGTTCTATTGGGTATGTTGAGAGCCATGCATTTGTCTGTGTGTTCGTCCAGTGCATTGGTGTATAATTCGATGATCATGCAACTATTCTCCATTTGCATGGGTATCGTGAAGTTAGCCACCTCTGTTTTTAGGAGCCCAGTGTTAGCTTTGGAGAAGTTTTTCATGGTGGTTACCTTTACGGGGGTGGGGGTGGGTGGGCTGTGTATTTCTAAGGTGATTATTTTTTTTGGGGGGGGGGGTGTATTTTCAAGGTGATTAGTTTGTGGTCGGATCTAACTAGGGAGGAGTTGACTGTTGGTTGATTTAGAGCAACGGTCGCCCATGTTAGTAATGACCAGGTCATGTTGTTACCTCAGGGGGTAAGAGGGAGCTGGTCCAGGGCGTTGGAATTAATGAATTCTAGGAAATGTTGGGCAAGTGTATTGGTGCATGAGTAGTTTTTTCAGTTAACGGAGGGGTAGATGAAGTTGCCCAGTATGAGAGTGTTAGGTTGAACCTTAATATTCTCCAGGGTGCTTAGGAATGTGGAGTGTGAGTCTTGGGACATGGTTGGGGACCTGTAGCAGGCTACGACCCTGTTCTATTAAAGCAGCCACTCGGAGGATCAGCTAGGTATTCTGTCCTACTAGTTTAGGAAGTACTAAAACAGTCTTAACCATAGAGAGAGATAGATTAAGGAAATCTGGACTCCCCAAGCAGATGCAAGATTGCCATAATAGCCCACATTTTCTCAATGTCCTCTTCACCGTTTCCCTCAACCTCACTGCTTTCAGGCTCTTTGAGTGAAGTTTTTCTGTTACACATGCCAAAAAAGACGATGAAGTAACCAAATCTGTATGTGTAAGCCTGTTTTGGGGTAATACATAACAGAGAACAAATTCTTTCTTTTCCTTTGGCATCCATAACTTGTACAAATTAGTTAGATGCAACAACTGCATTTTAAACTATGATGTTCTGTCTCTTAACCTGTTTGATATGGTGACTTTGTGCAGACTACATATTGCTTTTTAAATCATATGTGATATGTCACTCTTGACATTATTGGATCTCGGTTGCTAAACTTTGGTAAAGTTGTTTGAAGAAGTGAAGTAGGTAATAATGATACAAATTTGAAACCGTATGAGTCTTTTGCTGCAGCACTGTTTAAAGATTTTAAATACTGCTTGCAGTATTTTTTTTTTTTTGTGTGTGTGTGTGTTCTGTGTCTCTGCCTACTCAGCATGCACTTATGTGCAAAGCAGAAGCGCAAGCAACACACCCCTTTGTACACTGGTGAAGCCGCAGGTTTACCTTTTAAGATTCTTGAAGCAGTTTAATGAACGGAGGAAACCTGTAGATAAATTGCCCAATTTGCTGAGCATCTAAGAAAAGTTGCTGATGTCCAGCAATAGGTTAAAATGATGTTTAGAGCCATGTTTTGTGTATATTAGATGTCTGTTTTTATACTTATTCTACTTACCTTTGTTGACCTGGATAGTCTTGCGAAGTCAGTGGTCCCTTTTCAGGGGAGACCAAAGGTGGTATTTGTGCTGACTATAGGAAAGGACACCATGGAAATTCCCATATATATATATATATATATATATATATATATATATATATATATATTTTTTTTTATTTAGTTATTTATTTCTTTAGTTATTTATTTTTGAAAAGTCCAATGGGAGTGTTTGCATCCTCCTGAGCTACTACCAATTCAAGCAGTGTACTTTTTTGTCTCTGTCTGTCTGTGTGTGTGTGTGTGTATATGTATGCTGTCTTGTATGTAAATGTGTGTGTCTGTCCACTGCATTTGTATATCCATTAGAAGTGTGTTGTTTGATGCATGAAATATCTCATATTGCAGGTTTAGAAAATATGTTTTGTAATGACTGACAAAGCTAGAAATCACAGATCAAGTTTCTAATCCAACAAATACAAGATATTTCATATTTTACACGAGCTATACCCCTTGTATTTTAATGATTTTTGTTACTGTAATATTTTCCATCAATTTTAATTGGCTATGTTAAACGTGTAAGTTTTGTCTGATTAAGTAAACTAATTAAGGAAATTTGGCCAGAGTACTGGAGAACTTACCTTGTTCTGTTCAATAAGTGGTGTAGGATCTTTTGCGTCCACCTGAGCTACCACCAACTCAAGCAGAGGGGACCTCAGTTTAATGTCTCATCCAAAGGAAGAATATTTTGCATGTATTGCATCTTTAGCATGCACCTTAGGTGTCCTGTTTGTTCTAAGTTTTACAGCAGTGTGAAACATCAGCATAGAAAGATTTTAGAGCTTCCTTTTACCAGAGAAACTTTTCCCATCAGTTGCCTTTCACTCCTCCTGTATCTGCTTCTCATATTTTTAACAGAAGGTTTTGAGAGCCAAAGTTCCTCTTGTGGAAACCCAATGATGTCTTTAATTAGACCATACAGTCTTCTTCAGCCATCATGCAAGTGATGATTGAGTCTTGCTTTTTATTGGTGGTTAAATACTTGGGCAGTCTGGTAAACTCACTCTTTTAATAACTGAGTCCGCTGCTTCTATATCCAGTGGGATAGAACCACCTTCTCATTCTTCATCTTGGCATGTCATTCCAGTTCCACATTATCACAGTATATAAAATTCTACTAATAGACTACAACCTGCTGGCCATTGCCCTCTTGAGATTGAAGACATGACTGTCTAGATCACTGATACCTGTCCACATGATTTAAAGGTACAGGAGGTCCAAAATATTTTTTTCTCCTGTTGCTTCTTTTCTGCCAACTCAGGCACTGGTGGTATCACCACTGGCTCTGAAATATGCCTGTTTAATTTCTCCATGTCTTTTGGGTTTCTAATACCATGATAGGAATGGACCTCATTCCTAAGTCAAAGTATGATTAAAGTTCATGAAATTAGTATTGTTTCAATCTTTGATGTTAGCCAGAAGTGTTCTTCCTAGTCATTACTCCTCTGCAATTCATACGGAGTTACATGTATTGATAACATAACCAAGTACTATTGTAAATTATTTTTTATAAGACCCATTGCTCCTACTACTATTGGAACTGTCTAGGTAACCTTCTTCCACAGTGCTGTCATTTCTACCTGGAAATCCTGATATTTTATGTCTCTCTCTACATACTGCATTGTAGTCAATGGGTGTAGCAAGTTCTTCTTTTCATGGACAACTATATCTTTTTTTCCTCGCATCTCTTTTTTGAACTGTTTGCAATGGGTGATCCCATGTGATATAAACTTCATCATTTTCTATAATGCTCTGTGGCTTATGTTTCCAGTGTTTTTCAGCTACTTCAGTATTGTAATTTTGCAGAATCCACAGTGCAACAGTCTTGCCACATTATTATGCCTTTCAGTATACAGTCCTTTTGCCATTAGTATATCATAGCCAGCAGCAAGATGTGTGACTGTTTCCAGTTCTGATTTACAAAACCTACATCTGTCAGTTTCTCCATGTTCAGTGGAGTTTGTAAATGAGTGTGTATGTAGTCCACTATCTTGGGCCTTCAATATTAACCTTTCGTCTATTGGTTTAACTTCACCTGTCCTTAACCGTTCCTGCATTTGATCCTGATCAACATGATGTTGCTCCAAGAGTTTTCTGTGTTTGCAACTATATTTATGCATTTTCCACATTTCTTGCCTTCTCATCTGATCCTTGACCATATATTCTTTCTTTTGTTTTTTTGGCACACTCAGTCGTTGCCTGATTTTTTAGCTATTTCTGGTTTGATTGCCATTCCTGCTTGACACCGTTATGCTTCTGCTAAACTAAGCAGGGAAATTATCTTAGAAGTATTCTCTTTATGTTTTAAAACTTTCACTATGTTTGGGTCTGTGTGGATTCTACATGTCCTCCCCGCGGTCGAATGACCTCTGAAAGACATGCGTGAATGGGCGTGCCTTCACTGAAGGTTGGGCGTCAGGCTCGCAACTCGGCACCATAAAAATCGACTGCCAGTCATTGGCGGACTGGAGTTCCGCTGTGGCGACCCCTAATTGGGAAAAGCCGAAAAGACAACAACTATGTTTGGGTCTTGTGAGGTCAGCAGATATATATGCAGACCTACTATTGCAGATCTATGCATGTAAGCAATTTTGAGGAGGCCCATACCTCCTCCAGAATTTGAAATATATAATCTTGGTATACACTGATTTTTATAAATCATTTGATAAGCATGAAGCATCCTTCTTGTTTTCCTGTTCAACCAATCCAGCACTTTTTGGGGCAAGTCATCCACTCCAAAACTGTAAGTCGGGATAGGAAGAGCAGATTAATTTATAGCTGGGACTTGTTTCTAGATGCCAACAGTGTTTTCAGTATTAATTTTAGTCTTCTAAAATATTCATATGTTTTATTCACATTTGTTCATGTTTTATTGATGATCCTTCATCAGATCCCAAATATTTATATACTCCCTCTTGCTCAAGTTCTTTTATATTACATTCCTGTCCCAAACTGATATTTTCTTGGTGCTACAGCTTTCCTACTTTAAAGGCTGCTTTTGCACATTTATCAAGACCAAATGACATTGTTATATCCTCTGAACATTTTTGACCACTTGGCAGTTGTGCTTTCAGTTCCTCATCTGATGAACTATACAGTTTTAAGTCATCCACAAAAATCAGATTTGAAGTCTTTATATACTTTGTTTTCAAATTGTAGCCATGACCTAATCTGTTAAATAGACAGCTTAATGGGTTAACAGCAAGACAAAAGACCAGCGGTGACAGAGTCACCCTGGAATATCTCCCTTTGAATTTTTATCCCTGGAATAATAATTTTTCCTTTATCATGGCTTAACTTCAAAAGTGGTTTGCCACTGTTTCATGGTTGCTGTAGTGTAATCAGTCGGTGTAGGGTGTATCTTATACATTGGATGTGTAATAGGAAATTCACCCCGGGGATCACTTCTGTTGTTCTGCTTGACAGGGGCACAGGAAAATAATTTTCTTGGGTGGCGAAAGCCAGGGTACCTTTTTGGCTAGGCTTGTATAGGCCCTAGGGCCAATAGCCTAGTACCTACCTATGAACCTATTTTTAAGCACTCTTTTATCCATGAATGTGGGATACTGTCATATGCTTTTTTGTAGTCTCTCCATGCCACACTTCGATTCTTCCCCTTTTTACAGTTTTCTATTATGACTTTATTTAACAACAGATGATTCTTTGTTCATATAATTTTCTTTTGTTACCATTTTGTTCTGCTGCCATGATTGAGTTTTCTAATTCACTATAAACTCTGTTGGCATCAGTTCCAGTGTATAGTTCATACGTCATCAAGCAGTTTATTGGTCTATAGTTTTTAAGTTAGCTTGCAGGTTTTCTCTTGAGTAGGAGCATTATTTTTCCTGTTAACCAGGTTGGTGTCTGTTCATGGTACACGTACAAATTAGTTCATATTCATGGCTTAATCTTCATGTAAATGATGTTAATATTTTTTGCCAGAAGTTAAGTACTGCATCTGGGCCTGGGGTTTTCCAATTAGGAGCTTTTCTTAACTTTGTTTCAATCCCTCTGGCCATTACTTTATCCCATTTACTATCCTGTACATTTGAACTTCTTATTCTTTCTTTTACTTCTTCTACACATTTAACATCTTTGTTATGTTCCACCAGATCCTTATGGATATTTCTCCAAAATGTATCTTTATCTGCCTATCTTCTAATTATTTTTTTTTCCTGTGCCGATATTTTTAGTTAATTATTTGTGATAGTGCACAATAGATCCTGATCTGTTCTGATACTGCTCAATGCTTTTGTCAAGTCCATCTTTCTGAGTTTTTGTGTTGATCTGTTTCCTATTTTATACTCTTCTAATAGTGATACCTCTTGTCTGCTTTATAGTTTTCTCTGTTCAATACTTCCATGATAGCATTTGATTTCTCCTCTTCCTTTCCCTTACTGCCCTGTGTTTTTGTGATAAAACTTTGTGTTATTAATTTAGCTTTACAGTAATATGTCCTATGTACTTCTGTTATCACATGAATCTCTATGAACAGTCCTAATTACTGTGTTTGTTTTATCAGACTTCTAACTTTTGGGGTTTTATTGACTTTCTGTACTTTATTTCTTTCATTGATGTTAGTATGTCTGTCCATCTCTACTAAATTAAGCAGCTCTTCCCTTGGATCATTTTCTTCTAAACCGAGGACACATTCTTTCTTCTCCATTTCCTGCGGGCATATAGAAAGTGCCACATTCTGTTCAGCTTTATCCTGTCATCCATTGTTATTTCACATGGGATCTTACTGGCCTGTCACTCCATAACATTGACTGTGTCAGAGTTGCCACAGTTTCCTGTTCTTTCCCTTGCTGTACAACTCCAGCTGAACTTTTGTACTGGTTTCCTGTAGATGGCTCCAAAGTACCTTCATATGGCAATTGATCAGATGTTTCCCCTCTCCACTGGTTTCTCCTTCATTTGGGGATCCATTACTCTAGCCTCTGTGATGTTATCAGAGTTGAACTTTCTACAGTAAATTATTAACTGCAGGTAATCCATTATATCAGTTTCTATTTCTTTAACTTCTCCATTACTAATCCTGTTTTCAACCTTTCCTCTTTGTTTTCTTATTTTTTGGATTGTACAATTTTCCATATCTGGATGCCTTTGCCTGCATTTCTCTTCAGATATCTTTAGTGCCACTCTTTTTGTATTGATTAGTTTTGCTTACTTCTTTGCATAAATATTGTACTGCGGTGGTGGTGCTGCGGTAGTGTTGTCGCCTCGCAGTAAGATGTCCGGTTCGATTTTCAGCTAGAAGCGTTTTCGGTGTGGAGACATGCTTGAATGGGCATACCTTCATTGAAGGTTGTGCGTCAGGGCCGGCAACTCGGCATGTAAAAATCTACTGCCAATCATTAGCGGATCGGAGTTCCGCTGTGGCGACCCCTAACCGGGAAAAGCCGAAAGACACAACAACAACATTAAATCTGTTTCTCTTTCCCATGTCTGTATTTCTTCTTCAGATGTCACATGTTCCTCCTGTTTTCCTTACTTGGATGACTTGTTGTTCCATCATGCTGTGATGTAGCCTGTGTTAGACTTTCTACACTAAATCCTTCACTTTGCAGGTATTCCATAACTCCAACTTCTATTTTTTTTTTAACTTCCACTTTACTAATCTTCTGTTCTGCATTCACTGTTTGTGCTCTTATTTTTTGTATTGTGAAATTTTCCATATCTGGAAGCCTTTGCCTGTATTTTTCTTCAAATATCTTTGGGGCTATTTTTTTTTTTTTGTATTGATTAATTTGGCTTTCTCCTTTAAATAAATATTGCACCATATCAGATCTGTCATTCTTTCCCATGTCCGTATTTCTTTTTTATACCTTTCAAAAATCTCTAGATTCCGTTCTTTATATTTTTGCACTTCCTCATTCATTTCCTTTTCCTTGGCCTATATTCTGTTTTTCATAAATCCATTATATTAATGAACACAAATTTTTATTTGAAGCTTCTGATAGTTTTTCTTGTACAAATATTTTTCTTTCTTCTAATTTCTCTCAATCTTTTCTTATATCTTCCGTCTGGAAATTCTGGGCTTTTTGCATAATAGTAACAATGCATAATTTCTTTTTCTTATCCTCAGTAAGCCACTCTATCGTCTTTATGGCTCTTTTCTGAACTATCAATTTTTGTGGACTACTGCTTTCTTCTACAACGGGGTGCCATCCTCACCCTGAGTCTGGCCTAGCCCCATTGTAGGAATGTTTCCATGTTTTGAGGACTCTGCACTGTCATTTTTTCCAGTCCTGGCACCAATGCACCTACCATGGTTGGGCACTTTTTTATCCTGGGGCTTGTGCATACAGCAGTCTTTTTTCTTTTTTAACCTATGTTTGTACGTGATATATGTATGCTATATAAAATAGTTTATATGTTAGTGTTGTCTTGGTGAGATTTTGTGAGGGTCCACTTCGTGAAGGTACTTACTAAGACTTGAGGATGAATTCAATTCCAGCAGTACTACTCTCCTTTGGTTGCTGATTTATCATCTCTCCATTGAGACCCCTTTGAGGTGCCAGCCATGGTGCCTTAGACATTGGTTCTTCCATTGACATTTTTTTGGTATAGATTTTGCTGACTTTGGCATCTATTGTGCCAACAGTTCATTTGATTTGTCTGGCCATTTGTCAGTATTTTTTTGGCACCAGGTGCAATGATGTGAGTTAGTGCCAGCATTGCTAGCTGGAGTTTTTTTTAAAGAATTCTATGTCATTTGCATATCAAACTGATTTGTACAGGTGCTTGTGTTGAAAATGTATTTGTAAAGTAGTTTGTGTTAAAAAATATACCAACAGTGGGTCCTGCTGAACAGAAACAAATATACTTATATGTCAGACTGTATTGTAACTGTTGACATGAGTATATTGTAACAGAGGATACTGGAAGAGAGGAGGTTAATCTCAGTCCAACTAACTTTAAAAAATAGTCTGAAATTAAATTACCTGGTTTAGGCCATAAAGATTGTATCTCGAAGTTCTGATTTCAGACGGAGACAAAATGCCTGGGAAAATCAGGGCTAGGAATCCTACTGCATTGTCCTTAGGGGTGAACTAATTGCTACCCTGGATAGGTGGAAGTTTGGGTCTATATTATTTCCATGAAAGATGTCTCCATCAATCACTACCCATCAAAGAGACCCTCAGCCAACATTACAATCATTGAATTTCTTTCCTAGGGAGAAAAACTACTTGGCCACCAGAGCAACCGGAATACGAATTACATCATTTTCCAGTCATGTAAGTGGGGGGCTTTGCCCCCACACCCCCCTGCTTATATATACCAACTTCGAGATTGCAGTACAGTGGGGGAAAAGAGCTAATTCACAATGCTTGCCAACTAGTTACTTTCCCGGGGAAAAACTTTGAGGTAGTAATCGTTCGCTGAATGCAGTGTTCGATGTAATCATGTCAATGAATAGCGATTCGATGGAGACATCTTTCTTGGAAATAATGTAGACCTGCAAGTTTTTGAAATTATGTTTATAGCTTCCAGATGCTATAACACATCTTAGCAAAGCTCTACATGATTCTGGTCCATTTTCTAGTAAAGGAGGTAGTGTGGGAACCAGAGGCAGATGGCCAGATGTGATGTGATATCATTCTATAGCCAGGACTGTAATAATATTTTGGTATTCGTGAGAGCTGTCACTTGGCTCTCAGTAGCCTATTTTTGAAACCTGACAAGGACTGGTAACCCATGTCATCTTGCCTTGCTTTAGTAAGTAACCAGGGAATAGTAATTATTTAGATCATCCGGGAAAATATAGTAAGATTAGTTAAGTACTGTATTTTATGTTGTTTTATTTATTATTATTAAATATATTTAAACTTTTCATTGTGGCTGGTCTTTTAAAGAATAGTTTAACCTTTGAGAGTACTTATATTTATTTGCTAACACTGTGGCCGCTCCTGAGAACCTTGCTGCACTGGTCAAGCACCACCATTTGTATTAGTATTTGTTTTTCTCAGTATAATTGGGTACTCTTGTAAGAACCTTATAGTAGCTGGCTTTGGAGTATTTTGGTGGCAGTACCTACCTGGGCAGAGGGAATATAGCTAGAAAATCTGTGTCAGCAGTGGTGTGTGTGAGTGTGAGTGTGAGTGTGTGTGCTACTTGGAGCAGGGACATAGAGCACTGATTTCACAGAGAGGGTGGTGGTGGACTTGGCTTGGAACAGTCAGCTGAGGAGTCAGCTCTACAGCTGTGGTCAGTGAGGAGTCTTATTTGGGGCCTGCTGAGAGAGAGGGAAACCCAGCCCCAGGACAGAAGTGTGTTCCCTTTGTGCTCTTTTGTGCTTGGTGCAGAGAGCTGCATCAGGAAATACTGTGTATATCCATTTTTGTTCCAAAGGAATGTCCCTTGGTAAGGATTGAGACTCCTTGATCACTGGCCCAGATGAGGGTTGTCACACCAGGTTTGTAGGCTTCAGTTTTAATAAATCCTGTGTTCCTGGCTTCTCTGTCATCACTTTTTTTGTTTGAACAATTCAGGCACCAAAGTCTTCTATGGCTCCTTGCAGTGCCTTTTGTTCCAAAGAAGACCCTAGCTTTCTTTAGGATCATCTCTAAAGATTGTGCTCCTTTTTGACTGCCCCACTGCCTACTTGGTATTTCCTTCCTTTGGCTTCCATGCTATCATCCATAATTCCCATTTTTTTGAATCGTATCCTCCTTACTTCAGTCCCTGATATGCTGTTCAAGATCTCTAAATCTGAAACTTCTCCTAAAAGGAACATGAAATACGCCTGTAACTCTATTCAACATGTATAGCACAATTTAGAGCCACAAACATAATATATTGATGTTGAACGAGTCAGATTCCCTTTCTTTTCTTTCAGTGATCTTAACTTTGGGTTAGGCTTGCAATTAATGCAGCAGAGAGGGAGTTGACTAATTCAGTGGCTATCATGTCCTAAAAGGGACTCCAGGAAGCATGTCCTATCCCACCACAATACTCCTGGTGGATCCTCTACTTGTGAAAATCTTCCAGGGTGCCACAAGAAAGTACAGGAATAATTGAAAATACATAGCAATTGGGCTATGTGGTATTTACACTTACTTTTACCTACCATTAGACCTTGACTTCTTTTTCAAGGAACAATAGGCCAGTTATGCTAGTGGTGAATTTATGCATACCCATCCAATTGTCTAATTTCTTTTTGACGGAAGATAGTGTGTCACATTGCCAGATCTAGAGCGTCTGTTTGCCTGAGAGAAGGGGTAGTCATTGAGTGTCATTCAGTGCCATCCGGTCTTTTTACTGTGAGTTTGTTTATTTACTGAAACGTGTTCAGATCTCTGATCCCAGTGTTATCTGAATTGTTTGATTTGTGGAGATAAGAAGTCTTGAATGCCAAATCCTTAAGCTCAGGAGGCAAGGCATAGATTACCCCTAAGGACTCTGTACAACACTGAATACAGGAGGAAAAGCCTCCAGCCTCTCTTGTTAGCTTAGATCTTTTAGCCTTGGGATATTTTTTGTCAGGAACCTTTGAGGTTTCTCCAGCAGCTTCATATGTCGGCTCAGATACATCCCAAAGGGGGCATTTTATTTGATGGTATGCTTGATCAGTGCAGAATACAGAAGGATAAGGAGTTGTTTGGATCTGGAGAAGATACCCTTTGTGACCAGCTCTGCAGAAGATACCCTTTGTGACCAGCTCTGCCAGGTAGAAGGGTTTCCGAATCACTGTTGCAACATGGTGATCAATGAAATGGGAATTATTTATCCATGTTCCAAGGTCTCACATAATATCTCATTTTTGTAATGGGGTGTTTATACCACACTGTACTATACTATACTACACTATGCTGTAAGCTGGGTAGGGAAGTTGTTCTAAATGTAACAATATTTCATTTTTTTAGAATTTAGATTTGCCTATTTTCTGAGCACCAGCTATTAATATGTGTAAGCTCGCATTGCAGCTTCTGCATATCAGAAGGGGATTTCAGTATGACACTCCCCATTTTTGATTAGAGGTCAGAGAACTATATGAAATATAGCAAGTCTTTGCACTGATTCCTGAGGGGACCCCACTGGTTACATTCATGCTGTCTGACGATACTTCTGCTCCCTTCAGTCTGTGAGTTGTGTCTTTTAGCCAATTTTATATCCACATAACTACATGGGATCAGTTTGGAGTGCATTTAACTTGTTTGTTAAGTTAGCATTTAAAATGGTATCAAATGCCTTCTGAGGTCAAGATATGCTGTATGGACAGCATGACCACAGTCTGTGTTTTATCTTCTTAAAAAACATTATCAGAGTCATTAGACAGGATCTACCATTAAAGCTAAACTGCTGGGAGGTCATGCTTGTAAGACCTCAGCACTGCTATGGCTCATTTGACAGCCTTGCAGATGAGGCTTGTCAGGCTGGTGAGTTCCAGGATCTGTGGTAGGGCCACCCTTGTGAATTGGCATCACAGCCACTGTATACCATACTTTGGGAAGAAACACTGTGGGTCAACTCTGGTTGAATAGCTACGGGAGAGTGTCCAGTGCTTCATGTTTAGTGTTGTGTGGCAGGAAGCTTGGAATGTTACCAGGTCCCAAAAAGGATATATTTTTTTGCTCTGGTGAATACTTTTAGCAAGTATTTAGTGATGTTAGGTGGTTTCACAATACTTCAACACAGTAACGTCAGAGTTCAGAATCACAGGAAATATTTTAAAACAACATTGCTGGACTCAAATACAGAAAACATCTAAACTAATTTTACTATATTCCTATCCTTATCTAAAAGAGATACTATGTCCTAAATCTTACTTACAGCAAGATGATGAGTGGATGTTTCCAGGTCGACAAAATACAAAATGCACAGTCTCTCTCTGAGAGAGTTCTTAAATTAATATCAAATATTACTGCTGGGTTCTTGGATTAAATCACTTTTTGTCACCTGGCTTAAGTTCCTGAGATAACCCCCCCCCCCCCCCCCATTGTAGCATTTGACATCTCCTTGTGAAAAATACATAGCCTTTAGATGTTTGCAGTTACTAGAAGACATAAAACAATAAAACATTTACAAAACAATGCAGAAGGCACCCTAGTTCTCAACATCCTGTCTCCTTGCTGCATTGAAACTAACTTTTGTAACACAATCATAAAGCAATTTAATTTCAACGTATTTTCTTGAGGTTTTGCAAGTTAACACTGTATGTTCCAGTTTTTACTATTAAAACATATATTTGCACAGGTATGTAGTTCATATGCATTTCTGTTCTAAGTCAGCAGGGCATGCTGTGGTTACATTTTAGCTCGGTACATAATATACTGTTCTGTATAAATCATATGTCAGTATTCACAAATGATATATAATTATTTACAAAATTCCAGATAGCTGGGCTGGCAATATTTCCCTATATCACAAGAATTTTCATCTCCGTTCATACAGTGGAAAACTCAACTGGATTGATATTTGCCCTCTGTCTATTTCCGTTAGAGATACTGAAGTTTTGTATACATTCTATTTGTATTATAATAATTTTCCTATTTCCCTAAATATTTCAACAATCAAGTGACACAGAACTGCTTAGCCTCATATGAAAACTCACAGCTGTTTGAAAAAAATGCATTTGGCAGTATGTGTTCAGCTAGAATGGTTAATGAGATTGTAAGCTGTTTATAACATATTATGGAAATTAATATTTACTGTGTTTTTTATGATTTTATAAAATCCAGTTTAAGATCTGGAAATGAATTAATACAGCCACTGTAAAGATAACTTTGTGCTAAATAGTTCGCCATTTACAGTTTTCTACTAACACTTAACGGTTCTACAGATACGAACATTTGAACTATATAGTTTTTTTTTCTAAGGCTCAGGGAGGCTCAGGATACACCCACTAGAAGTTAACAGTGCAAAAAGGGGCTTCATTGGAGGGAATGAGATAAAGGGGAGTAGTGGCATTGAAATTGGAACATTCAAGTTGTAATAATATAGTATATGAAGTGATGATCCAGTGCACTGATGAAGGTTTGCAGGATCTACAACACTGTTTTGGCCATGTGGTTGCTGGGATCCATTCCTCTCAACTGTTCAGATTTTCACAGATTGTCCAGATATTTTCTTCATATTTTTAGTCTGTTTCTCCTAAAACTTGTGGTTTCCTGGCAAGTCATTGAGGACTGAATTCACTAAATAATGGAGACATTTGAGTTTCAGACTTCATATACTTCAGAAAATGCATGGTAATACAACGTTGTGTATTTTAATTACTATCTAAGTTTATAAGAGCAATATTTAAAATTTGTCCCTGTTTTTGAGCCATTGTCCCCCCATTAATTTTGGCTTTGTCCAGATTACGTGTGATAAGATGTGTATACAGAAATGTTTTAGTACTATTGTTAGTGCTGGTTAGAGTTTCAGTGTAAGGAGAGTGGTGTCCTCTTCTGAAGGATGATAGATTTGTTCTTTCTATGTTTATTGGCAAAGGGTTGCACAAGGTGAGGGGGGTGGGTGCCAGCAACTATTTTTGTAGGAAAAAACTGAAATGCATGAGCTTCAGTTGTCTGCCATTTTAACAGCATTTATAGTTGAGCTAATGGTGTAATGGAGCCGCTGGAGCTGGTGTTAATATTCGAGAGATCCCTTGAAATTGTTCTGATTGGAGCCTGATAGCAAGGACTGTGCTGCCATGGTACACTGATGCCACATCCCCCCTCATACCATACATTTTATAGAACCATCTCTCACTTATCATATTTGTCAGTGGCTCACTTGCCTTTGGTGTGGAAAGACCAGAAAGTTGTGGGTTCTATCCCCACTCCAGATGATTGGATTGTTGACACTGTGGGTGCAGTATTAGGTAGGTGTTGCACTCCTGTGTCTGCCATTCTTTGAATGAGACCGTAAAGTTTGGTCCCATCTGCCTGAGTTGGTCGTAACTCTGGTGAATGCAAAAGATCCCACAACATCTATCAGAAAGAGTAGGAGATGCTCCCCAGTGACCTGGTCAAACTTTCCCTAGTAGTATAAATGTGACCTCAGATCTCCCCTGAAAAAGAAAGCCACTAGTCTAGTGTGACTAACACAGTCAACAAAGGATAAATGAATAAAATCTTCAGCCCGGCATCCCTACCCTCTCTCGTGTCCCCCCATCAGCATCTCCCCTTCTTATTTCCTACAGCCTCTGCCTTCCCTTACCTCTAAACTTATCTCACATTAGATGGCTCTCTGAGACACAAGCTTCACTACATAGCATGCACAGACAATGAATAATGTTTAGCTACATCGCTGTTACAGATGGTTGTTCCACTTTCCCTGTGTTAACTTGAGTGGACTTTGCACACTGAGTAACAGTTTGATTTCAGCTCTCCCAGTGTGAAAACAAAAACATAGAAAAGAGAGACAGTGAATTTGTCTATCTGGGTAAATTTCAGATCTGATGTTGTAAATCTTTATTCATTATTTACTGTTAGGACCTCTGTTCCGTCCTCAGAACCGATACGGCCGTTTTCCCAGCTTGCGCAAGCCAAAAACTCTCAGCTAAGAACCTACCCACAATGCCCCTCTCCTAGATATTTCAGATCTCGTTTGCCATGTTCCTAGTCAGATGCACTTGCCATGTCTCTCAAAGCTAAGTAGAAAATTGTTAATTTTAAGACAGTTTCTCTTCAAAATTATTTAACTTTTAGTCAAGTTAGCCTTTTCTTACTGTTACCTATAACCTAAACCTATTTCCTACCCTTTTCCTTGGTAATTTAATTTTTTACCTTTATTGGCACTGTCGCGGTGGTGGTGCTGCGGTAGTGTTGTCACCTCACAGTAAGACGCTGTCTGGTTCGATTCTCAGCTAGAGCATCTTCTGCGTGGAGACATGCGTGTATGGGCGTGCCTTCGTTGAAGGTTGTGCATCAGGGCTGGTAACTCGGCACGTAAAAATCAACTACCAGTCATTAGCGGACTGGAGTTCCGCTGTGGCAACCCCTAACCAGGAAAAGCCGAAAGACGCAACAACAACCTTTATTGGTACTGTCCCTCTCTCCTGTCTTTGACAGGCCTTTCCTTTCTACTAGTGGTATTTTTTAAAAAATAACATCACTGGTATTTTCTCCCTTATTTTTTCTATAGGATAGCCTTGTTGCCTTACTATGTCAAACAAAGGTAAGTTGGGTTGTAAACAGTGTGACAAGTGTGGACATAAGATGCCTAACTCTGATACACAGGTTCATTGTGTCTACTATTTGGGCGTGAATCATATTAGAGCTGACTGTGACTTTTGTGCTAGTTTTAGTAATTGTACACTAGAAGAACACAATAATAAACTTATCTTAAAAGGTTTACTCAAGACACCTTTTTCGGAGGCACTATCTGGGTCAGAGGTCTCACCCCCTCCAAAGACCATAAAACATAAGGAAAAAACAGATTACTCAAGGCTCCATTTTTTTTCGGAGGCACCTTTTTCGGAGACTCTATCGGGGTCGGAGGTCTCACCCCCCTCCAAAAACCATAAAACATAAGGAAACACAGATTACTCAAGACCTCTTTTTTTTTCCAGAGGCTCTATCTGGGTCAGAGGTCTCACACCCTCCAAGAGCAAAAAACATAAGGAGAAAACGGATTACTCGAGACACCTTTTTCGGAGGCTGTATCTGGGTCGGAGGTCTCAGCCCCTCCAAAGACCAAAAAACATAAGGACAAATGGAGTCACTCAGTTCCTGCATCTCTGTCAGTGATGGAACTGAGTCGGCTCCGTACTTCCTTGGCGCATACTTCTTCGGCACCAGGCTTTGTGTCTTCTCCCTCTGTGCTGTCCATGGTATTCACTCCAATTTCGCCTCCGACTTTTGTCACCACTGACTTTGGTGCCATCCTTGGATTCGACATTGGCTCCGATGACTGTTCCCGCTTCGGCACCATCCCCAGCTACGGTGCCGACAGTTTTCTTTGGCTCCATCTGCTCCAAAACTCGAATACTTGCCAAGGACAAGATACCTCTGGTGCATACTGCCTCGGTTCCGCCAGCAATATTTTCCCTGTTGGCACTGTCCACCCTTGCTGCATCGGCTCCGTTGGAACCACTGCTCTCCTGAAACAGTGCTTGGACTGTCTGTACTTTGGTATCTAGCCTGGCACCTATTTTCTCGCTGGCACCGTCTATGTCCACGGCTCCGATGGCTTCCAGTTCTCTTGCTCCTCTCCCACCCTCTATTTCAGGACCCCGGGCACGGGAATCACAAGAACCCTATTTGAAGGGAGCCCCTTTTCCAGAGTCCTCCTCAGAAGATCCCACAGGAGAGCCACACCGGAAGAAATGGTGCAAGAGGAAGCACCTAGATTCACCGGAGGAATGCATCACCGAAGACACTGATTGTGATGAGGAGGAAAGGTCCCCAAGGTCTCCCCCAGACAACATCTCATTCAGAGACATTCTCAAAATCCTCAAGCAACGGGGAGACTGGAAGTCGTATAACCCTTCTACTGAGGAATCGGTGTTCCTGCAGGCCTTCTGTAACCGGCCATCTACTTCCTGGGTGGCCTCACTGCCAGATGACCTTGTTAAACTAATTGTGCAGCATGCCTGGAAGGCCCCAGACAATGTAGAACCTGTCCCTCAGAGGCCAGACAAAAATTTTATTTACACCTGAAAGCCAGCCTCATTGGTCCTAGCAGTTGACAGTTGATTCTATGGTCGTGGCGCAACCACCAAGAGGGAACGGGCAGAAGATAGTCCCACTGTCCATCCTCCTGTATCATGGATAGACTAGGGAAGCGGACCTGTGCTTCAGTGACATTCGCCATTCAGTTGCTGAATTATCTGGCACAATTTACTTGCCTCTGAAGAGACCTAATTTCTGAAATGTCTTTCTCTTTGATGGGGGTACTGCCTGATGAGCTGCGTGACACTGTCGCCTCACAGCTAGCTACCCTTGAATCCATCTCAAACTCCTCGATGCATTTGATATCTCACACTGCTGAGAGGGCAGCTCGAGCTGCCGCATCTGGTGTTGTCATGAGATGTAATGCTTGGATGTGGTTGTGTGATTTTGCAAACCCCTTTAAATCTTCCTTTGTTAATGCATAGGTTAACAACTCTGCACTTTCTGGACCCAAGGTACGTGACACACTTGCACATAGTGAGAAGATGGAAATACCTTGTCTGCTGTGGGCATACCCTTTTCCAACCCCAGAGACCCTACTCCCAGAACCAGAAGAGGGGAAAGATATGGTTCAAGAAATCCCAATGATCCTTTTGGGACACTCGTGGTGAACAATCCCCCTGGGGCAGAAGGGGCAACTCATATGGAAGATGCTCCTTTTGGGGTGCAGGGGGTCTGCGTAACCAGGGAGCCAGAGATTCTTTCACCGGCAGACCCTACCAGTGCTCCTGAGCAGCTGCCCAATTGCTTTCCTCTGGAAGCAGTCGGGGGTCATTTCTCTCTGCATCTACCAGCCTGGCATTTTATTACTATCGATCTTTGGGTGCAGAGAATAATATTTCAGAGGCTACCAAATAGAAAAACTGCTAAGAAAAAGGGTCATCCAACCAGTCCCACCAGAACAGATAGGATCCGGGTTTTACTCAAGGTTCTTTTTAGTGCCAAAAAAGACAGGGGACTGGAGACCAATCCTGGATCTCAGCCTACTGAACAAATTCATCAAACCTCAAAAATTCCGGATGGTCACAGTACTGTCCATTCTTCCCTTCCTAGGGAGGGACAATTGGATGTGTTCTATAGACCTACAGGATGCGTACTACCACATAAAGATGGATCACCGCTCCCGGAGGTTTCTCCGCTTCCGGTTGGAAGCCAATTACTACCAGTTCAGGGCACTGCCATTCGGTCTCTCAACAGCCCCCCCCCCAATGTTCACCAAATGTATGGCAGTTGTGGTAGCCCATCTTCGACTACAAGGATTCCAGGTGTTTCCCTATCTAGACGACTGGCTCCTTACCACTCCTACCAGGAACCTCCTAGTCCGCAGTCACTCTTACACTCAAGATCTCACTCTCTGCTCGGGGATTACAATCAACAAAGGCAAATCTCGGATGTCTCCAACGAAGACACTGGAATTTATTGGGAGCGGTCTTCAACACAACATCCTGTCATGCTTCTCTCACCTCTCACAGGCTTGTGAAGATAAGACACCAAATTCAAGACCACTTCCTCGCACATCTGTACCAGCACATCTTGTAGTGTACCTCTTGGGCTCCATGGCAGCTGCCATTACTTTGGTACCACTGGCAAGACTGCACATGAGAATCCTGTAGTGGCTCCTTTCCGTACAATGGTCATCGTTAACCCACCCACTCAACCACATGATACGCCTTACAAACCACTGCAAGGAGAAAATGCTATGGTGGATGGAGCCACAAAAGAATCTTTGGTGTCATCCATTCTGTCTTCCCCAACCCACGGCGACCACGGACGCTTCACTGTTAGGGTGGGGGGGGCATTTTCAGGGAAAGACTGTCCAAGGCACCTGGACCCTCCTCGAGGCCAACTTGCACATAAATGTTCTGGAACTGAGGACAGTTCTCTTAGCGTTGCAAGCATTCCATGCATCCCTGCCTTTGGGGACCATTGCAATTCAGTCAGACAACAGGTCAGTCGTCTTGCATATCAACAAGCAAGGCAGAGCCAGATCTTAACCCCCTGTGTTGGGAAGCCATGAGGATTTGGCACTGGGCGATAGCTTCCAATCGTTTTCTTATAGCAACGCACATTCCCGGGAGTTCCAACTTTATTGCGGACAATATGAGCAGGAGCATTCTGATGCCCCACGAATGGTCCCTCAACCCTGTAATAGCAGCTTGGATCTTCCAACATTGGAGCAAGCCTTGCTTCCCCCCCCCGAATTAAAAATGCAGGAGCTATTTTGCCTTGATCCCCCCTCAGGGGGAACCACCGGGGGACACTCTTAACACACAATTGGCCCCTGGGTCTTCTGTATGCCTTTCCCCCGTTTCCCCTCATTCCAAAATTTCTCCAGAAAGCTCAGAGGTTGAAAAGCAAAGTGATCCTCATTGCTCCCTACTGGTCATGTCAAGTCTGGTTCCCGTTTCTATGGCCTCACCTGATTCACAGCCCGTGGATCTTGAATCATTCCCAGGACCTGTTATCCCATCCTCAGGGATTGATTCATCCAAACCTGCACAATCTCAAGCTCACAGCCTGGTTCCTTCACTTCCACTGATTGCCAGGCTGCCTGACATCCCATCTCCTGTTCGTGAAATTCTTCTGGCCTCACACAAACCTTCCTCTAAAAAAGTTTATTCTAGTAAATGGACTAGGTTCTCTTTTTGGGCCAAAGACCAGAACTTAGACATTTTCCCTATGCCTATTCAAAGGATTCTGCAATACCTGACTTCTCTCCTGCATGCAGGAGCCTCAGCTTCAATGATTACTGTACATTTAGCAGCTATTGTCTATTTTCATAACGGTCTTGAAAAAGTCTTCTTTTATGTCACACCGTCTATGCAAGACTTTTTTGAAGGGAGTATTACATGTTAAACCTCTGGTCAAGCCTCCCTTAGATCCCTGGGACTTGACTATGGCGCTTCAACCCCTTACAGGCTCTCCCTTTGAGCCCTTTGATTCATGTGATTTGAAATTTTTGTCTTGGAAAACCATACTTCTAGTAGCACTCACCTCACCGAGAAGAGCATCTGAGCTGCAGGCCTTGAGTGTTGGGAGTCCTTATTTGAACTTCCACATGGATAAGGTGTCCCTTCGTACTGACCCTTCCTTCTTGCCCAAGGCCATTTCTGTTTTTTCATTAACCAATCTATTTACCTGCCCAGTTTTCTTCCCAAGGCATTGTAATAGAGGGGAGTACCATTTGCACACCCTTGATGTGCACCGACAGCTTCGTTGTTATTTGGACAGGGCTAAATCTTTCCAGAAAACAGAGCAATTGTTTGTGGCCTTTGCAGGACCCAGATTGGGTAAACCTGTTTCCAAAGTGACTTTGTTCTCCTGGCTTAGGAACGTCATTACCTTTATCAACAGAATAAGCTACACTTGCCTTCCAGAATAAAGGCTCATTCTACCAGATCTATGGCTACCTCTGTCGCTTTTCATTCCAGAGCCTCTATGGATGATATATGCGCAGCAGCAGCCACATGGGCAAGACCTCATACCTTCATATCTCATTACAAACTCGATTTGGCTTCCAGGGGACTTCTATGGTGTTCAGGAATATCCTTCCTTAGGGCTACCCAGTACTCAAGTAGTTGGGGACTCGGTCCTAACAGTAAATAAGGAATAAAGATTTACAACATCAGATAAAGAAGTTACGTCTTACCATAACGTTCCATCTGTGTTGTAGATCTTTATTCATTCTTTACTTCCCACCCTCCTTCCCTGCCTGGATTCCTGGTGGACTTTAGTTACTCCTGGTTAGGATATTTGCTCACACAGAGCCTCCTACCTTTTTTTCTATTACTACATCTTTTATCTAAGGCAGGCAAACCTGATCTGGAGTATCTAGGAGAGGGGCATTGTGGGTAGATTATTAGCTGAGAGATTTTGGATTGCGCGAGCTGGAGGTAATGGCTGTATCGGTTCCGAGGACGGAACTGAGGTCCTAACAGTAAAGAATGCATAAAGATTTACAACACAGATGGAACTTTATGGTAAGACATAACTTCTTTTTACTGGCTATTATGTACACTGCTTGGATGCCAGCAGAGAAGAAGTTGAGAAAACCTGAAAGAAAATTAACCACAAAAGGTGAGGAGAAAACACTGGCTAGGAGGAATCTTGCAGCTTTTCAGCAAAAAGCAGTTCACACTCCATCTTGGTGCAAGGCATGACTTCCAATAATCTAGAGTCAAAACTAAGTCAAATGTGCTGATTAAAGTAAACTGAAAACTGAAGGAGCGTATCAAATCAGAGGCTGAAGTGAAGAAAGAGCTGGCTGAGTATTAGACTACTCAAGAAGAGGTATTTCAGAAAATGGTAGAATTAGAGGACAGAGCACATATGGTAAACATGAGATTTTCTGCTGTACCGGAAAAACTGGAAGGATCAGACTGTATTAATTTTATGAAAGCACAAATAACTGGACTGGTATTCTACAGCAGGAGTTGTTAAGTGAAAGGGCATATTGTGTGTATGCTCCAAACCTGGCCATGAGAAAGCAGCTAAGACCTCTAATAGTAAAGAAGCAAATCCTACCAGCAGAAAGTTAACTCTGACAGTAAAGTGTTTGTAGAAAATGTTTATCACTATACACCAGATGGAAGAGGAGTGCATTTATTCCAGCAGCCAGGGAATGTTGAGAGGCAGGTGTTAGATTCATATTGCTGTATCCAGCTATCCCAAAATATTTTTTCCTAGATGATCAACATATTTTTTATGGAGAACATGATGAATAGGAAATACAAAGGTTTGTCCAACAAAAAGTGAAGTATCAAACAGAAAGGAACTCTGCTTTTTATTCTTCTGGTAATAAAACTCATAGAGAGACTTTTACCAGTGAAACATTTTCAGTGTTCCAAAGGAAAATGCTTTGGAGACAGAGAAAAGCACATGAGATGACTTGAAGAACCAGGAGAACATTATAAATGAACCATAGACTGTAGTTGGGCAATGGAGATTAACTGGAAGAAAAACAGCATCTTGGAAATTAATAAATAAATGTGGCATTGCAAAGCATCAGTCACATTTGTGAAATATGGCAGGACAAGAAAAACTGGAAATATTGGACTTTTTTTTGACTTTGTTAAACTTGTAAGGGATTCCAAAACATATGCTGTACTTCATCTCATTAATGTTTGGAAGAACATTAAGGAGAAGAGAAGAGGAAGGAAAGCGGTAACTGTAAGTAAGACAGTTTTAACTGTAGTTTTATAAAGCATGACATAGACTGGATATTATACAGTAAAGTATTTCCATTTTTTGTGTGTTATGTGGATACTGAAGTAAACAGGTGCCCCCACCCTTTTATCTTGTTTAGTTTTAAGAAATGTAGGCACTACACTATAAAAAGAGAAGAAGGCTTGTTCAAAAGCATGTTTAAGGTATTAAGCTGTAATTCTGGGTTGTGGAGGTGAGGGACAGGTTGTAAAAGGTTTACATATCATGATATAAGTAACATTTATATGATTTTTTTTCTTTTGCATAGAGGAATGACTGTATTAAGGCCCATGGTTTGATTCAACAGCACTTTAGTAAATGGTCGGAGCGCAACATGAGGAGTTTGCAGCTGAGTGCATCTGTGTATCTGGGTCTTGTGTTTCTTTGGAAACAAGCTGATAACAAGGCAAAAAAAAACAGTATGCTTTTTTTCATTGGCTAAAAGATGATGTTTTCTCAAATCATTCAAGTTTTCCATATTTGGGAGTGGAATAAAGATAAGACAAAAACAGACAGCACTTAAGAGTATGTAGAACAGGCTGTGTCTTAGTATAGGTAACATTAATTATAGGTCAGTTCATTCTTGTGAGTGGAGCTGTCAATCTGGGACAGTTTTTCCTTTTGGGAGAGTTGAACTTCATTATTTGAAGATAATTTTGTGTGTTTGTATTAAGTTAATAGGTTTGGCGGCTATTCTGTGTGTGTGTGTATGTGTTTTTGTTTGATGGTTTTCATTAATAGAAAAAGTCTTCTAAGATGTGACATAGGTCCAAATGGATATGACATGAAACAGCTGGATAAAAGATCAACCTGCCAAACAGTGTATGCAGGGAACACAAAAGCTGAAAATAGACTTTTAAAAAAGCTATTATACATAACAGGTGGAAATAATAACTTATCATAATGGCAACACGCTCCATATTATCTTTGAATGTGAATTGTCTCATGGGTATATCCAAAAAAAAAAAAAAAACCCCAGTACTGAACTGTATTAAGAAATGCAGAGTGCAAATAGCTATGCTATAGGAGACACCTTTGGAAAGATGTGAACATGTGAATTTGGTAAAGGATGATTATTCAATGAAATGTCTGGGACAAAGGAAAATGGGAGTACTTGTATTAATTGCTAGAGGAAACAAAAGATGATAATGGTAGAGTTGTAGTTGTAAAGGGCTGTTGGCAAGTGAGGAGGATTACGCTGACATGTATTTATATTCTATCTAAAACTATAGTGGAGCTTAAAACTGCTACAGTGGAGCAGGGAATATTACTTGGAGGTGGGTACTGGAATTTGATTTGCAACAGTAAGAATGTACCTGGGAGGCCTAGAACAGAAAATAAAACAAGAGGGTAGATTTTAAAGGAATGTATATGAATATATTTGGTACGGAAAATGTGATTTCAGTAGTAGGAGCTCGCAGAGAATGTACATATTATTCCCCAAGGTACAAAAATTAGGCTAGGCTAGACAAAAATTACATTTCATAGGAACATATGTGCATTTAATTGAAAGTTTTGATACCCATCCAATAACTATTTCAGATCATGCGCCGCTATTAACTAAAATAAAAGTTAGTCACTGGTACTTCCCGACCTATCTGTTAAATAGAGAGGAATTTAAGGAATGGGTAGTAGAAATTATTTGGGAATCATTAGGGAAGATAGAAATTTCTTCAGAAAATATAGCTAAGGAGTGGGATAAAATGAAACTGGAATTTACAAATAAGGAAGAAGTAAAAGAAAGAGACAGTTGAGAAGTAACAAGAATTATTTAGAAGGAGTTATAAGGTTAAAGTATTGCACAATAAAGGGAATCTCACAAAACAAGAAGAGGCGCAACTATAGAGTGCTAAAAAGAAAAACTGTCCCCAAATGATGTGGACATCCTACAGAAGGGCCTCGCTGAGACAGATGCCTGGTGTCAGAGCCATGCCCTTAAACTCAATGCCAAAACGTGCAGTGTCATCCTCTTTGGTAAAAACTCTGTACCCATGAACTACTACATAGGCAGCAATCTACTTAACACTGAATGTGTGATAAGAGACCTTAGGACCCAGGTGGACAGTAGTCTCTCCTTTGATAGTCACATCGCCACAGTAGTCAGGAAGTCCTTCTACGTGGCACACCTCATCATAAAAGAGTTCATATCCAGGAAAAAAGAGGTAATTGTTCCTGTCTACTCGACACTCATTAGACCCATTATAGAGTACAATGCCCCTTTTGGAATGTACCTCACAAGACATCTGCAGCAGCTGGAAAGGCCACAGAAGTACCTCACAAAGAGGATTACTGGCCTCAAACAAATGCCCTACACTGACCGCCTCAAAATCTCCAGCTTTACTCCATAGCATATCCCCTACTCCGAGGTGATCTCTGCCTAACATATAAAGATATGTCAAACCTAGAGCTGTTGGACATGCTACACCTAAAGAAATCCCAATCCCTCCAAGCTACATGCTCTAGGGACCTAAACCTTGTCACCACAATAAACAGGACATGCTGGAAGGATAGATTCCTGTCCCAGAGACTTCCCATACTCTGGAACAGGCTACCTATCTATGTCAAGCAAAGTTCTTCATTAGCACTCTTCAAGAAAAATCTTGTTGAGTGGATGGGAAATAGGAAATACACTCCGGGGATCACTTCTGTGTCTCTGCTCGACAGTGGCACAGGAAAATAACTTTCTTGGGTGGCGTAAGCCAGGGAACCTTGTTGGCTAGGCTTAGGTAGGCCCTTGGGCTGATAGCCTAGTACCTACCTATGACTACCTGCATAATATGCATGAGTTTAGAAAGATTGCAGTTGAGCAACAGTTTTTTTTTAATAACTCCAGAGCACAAAAGCTTCTAGCACAACGGCTCAGGCAACAGAAAATAGAAGGGGTTGTTTCCTTGGCTAGGGAGCCTATAACAAGCAAAATAACCAGTGATGCTGTAGAGGTATTAGAAATATTTCAGAAATTATTTTGTGAAAATCTGTATAAAGCAAAGAAATGTAGAAATCAAGAAAAAGTACATATGGAAGTATTTATGGAAGAATTAAATATGCCAAGGTTAGAGATAGACTAGAGTAATTGTTAATGGTTAGGATACAAAGAGACAAGGTAAAAATAGTGATGTATAACAAATATAAAGGAAAATCCTCAATACAATAATAGATGGTATTCCTGTTGAAGTTTGGAAGTTAGGAGGGAATAAAGTGATAAAAATCCGGAAGATTTTGTTTAACAGTATTTTAAAAGAAGCACTAACATTTTGGAAGAAAGCTGTGGTGGCTGGAATACATTAATATGGTATAGCTGGATCAAATCCAGCTTCGTATGTGGCCAATTTGATTCTAAACCATGATTAAGTGTATATGTCTATAATCAGTAAAAGTATGGCAGAGGTGATGCCAAAATTGATAGATATGGGCCAGTGTGGATTTGTGGAGGGGAGGCAAACATTTGACAACATTAACAGATAATGATGATCCAGATGGCAGCAGAATGTAAAACAAAAATACCACTGCTGTTGTTGGGTCTTAATTCAGAGAAAGCATTCAACAGAGTAAGCTGGGATTTTATGAGTAGGGCAATGGAAGAATTTACATTCCCTGACACAATAATAAAGATAATTGGGAGGGTATATGAGGGACTAATGTTTGAACAGAAGAGCACAGCAGGGGTGTTCTTTTTTCCCTTTGTTATTTGCATTATGTTTAGAACCATTGACAAAGAAAATAAGGGACTCAGAAATTCAAGGGTATATAAGTGGTATGGTAATCAAGAAAATTTGGCTTTATTTGCAGATGATATTGTTTTGTTCATGATAAAACAAGAAAAGGGCATTGCATTGTTGTGGAACATTCTGAGACACTTTCAAGTCTTTTAGGGACACAAAATAAAAGAAGGTAAAACAGAGGCAATAGCTGTAAACTATGTACCCATATGTGAATTGGTTCAGCAGTACCCATGTTTATTGGGACATGATAAAATGAAGTACTTATGAGTTTGGGTTAAAAAGAATTCTGTTATGACAGCCGAGTATATGGGGAAGAGACAAAAATGATGATATAAAAACTGAGAAAATGGAAGCTGTGTTTTATGGATAAGGATAGCAAGGCATAAGTAGTAAAAATGATTTTAGTCCATTTAGTTTTATACACAGATCCGGCATATTTTTTATCAACCAAAGGTGAAGTTGTGAATAGCTGTTTAAAAAAAAAGGATAATTAGTAGGACGTATTGCAGTATAACTATAGGAATCAATCAGAGGAGGTTAGAAAGGATTGGGAGGCGAGACTGGATAAGCAGATCACAAAGAAACAATGGGAGGATGTATGTATGGCTCCCAAATATGCAACAAAGTCTAGAAGATTTAGGATTTTTTTGCTTGGAAACATTTGCAGATGTATTTTTATACTGCGAGCAGACAACACATATTTTTTTCTTGGGTAGATTGCCAGTGTTGGAGGTGTGATGGGGAAGAAAGAGACAATTGGGTACATATTTTTGAGAGTGTAATGAGTTGGCAGACATTACAATTTCCCTGCAACTTAAGTCAGGAATACTGGGTGATCAAATTGTCATAACAAAAGAAATGATTTTTTGAGCCCTGATACAGTATTTGAATTACCAAGACATAGTAAGGCCTTGCTGAGTTTAATTGTGTTGGCTGCCAAAAAAACAATCACCAGATAATGGACATCAAAGTCTAAACCAACCATATTAGATGTAGTGAATATGGTAACAGAGGTAAAAGAACTGGAAGTGGGATCTTTAGAAAAGGGTAGGAGCAAATTACATAGAAAAAAATGGGAATTGTGGGAGCAATACACACAGAATAATGTTTTGGGGGAGGAATGAGGTTTAAGGGAAGGCAGGAATTGAATGAGCTGTGTAATGTTTGATTGACAAGGACATACGTGATTTATAATGTTTGCATATGTCTTGTGCGATTTGCCAAATGTTTGTCCCTAAGACATTGTGCAATCAACTTTCTTCCTTATCTAGAAAACCAGCGACTTGTGCTGTTGGCTAGAGACAGTAAGGAAAGATCTTCCTGGTCCCAGGGTCAGCCATCTGGGAAGAAGACCAAGAAAGCTTGGTTGGACTCTTCAGCTGTGTTGCCTCCACCAGACATCTCTCTTGAGGCTAGTGAAAGCCTGGGGGACTGTCTGGTTTTCTTGTTGGATTTCTCTGCCACAGTCTCTTCGGAGGCCAGCATGGATCTGGCTTCACACATGTCCATGGAGGCCTTGCATACAGCTACTTTTGATGTTCAAGGGGAACTGCGGCTGATAATTACAGAAGGGCGTAAGGGTGTTCCTCAGATGAAGAGATACCAACTACAATAATTAAATGTCATCAGGAGTCGGAGCCTCCTAAGACTTTTAAGGCTGATGTCCCCTTGAAAAGAAGCAAAAAAACCAAGCACGTTTTTCCAACTCGTAAAGATCCTCAGAGTGAATGGCAGAACTTCACTCAAGTCCTGTTTGATGCCCTCATGACTCTAAAGCCTCCACAGGGAGTGTCTGTTCATGCTCCTCTTCTGTTAAGAGGCCTAGGGAACAAGATTCTTGTGGTGATGATGCAGATTCTGATGAAGAATCCTTGACTTATTAATTTCAGATTCCTTCTCCCTTAGACTCTTCTTCCTCAGAACCATAATCTATCAGTCCTCCCGTCCTTTTGAGAGGATTCCTTTTGGTGACGCTCTTTCCTGAATAATGGATTTTTTTAAATGGGATTGTGCTCAGATGTCTGATGTTCAGAAGGTGGTCGATGAGCTTCTGCATATGGAGTCTCCTACGCCTTCTGATGTTCCTCCTGTTCTTGCTGCCTTGCCTTTAACTTTGCTAATCCGGCTCCTGATTCCCAGCCCCCTGCTCCCAAAAAATCTGATAGGTTTTATAAAGTGCCTGATGATTGGGCATTTCTGTGTCCCTCTGCTGACCCTTCTGTGGTGCTGATTGCCTCTAATAAGCCTTCTAAACTGTTGCCTTCTACAAAGTTGCTTCCCTCTGACAAGGACAGTAGAACCATGGAGAGGCTGGGTAAGAAAGTGTGTACTTCTGCTACCCTGGCCTTTAGAGCTGTGAACTGCCAGACACATTTGACCAGATATCTTTTAGCTCTTCTCTCTCTGGCCTGTCAGGTTATTTCAGATCTTCCTGATTCTGAGGGGAAGGCCTGTGCTCTTTCATTACTAGGGATGTCTTCTCAGCTTCCATTTCTTTAAGTGCAGCTATGATGTAGCTGATCCCTCATCTAGGGCTACTACTTTTGGCTCTGTGTTGAGGAGATATTCCTGGCTTCAACTTCATCCTTTGCCTGATGATATCAAGTCTAAATTGATGGATAACCCTCCTGGTAATAAGCCTTTGTTTGGTGCTCCTGCTACAGAGTTGTTTAAGTCCCTTCAAGAAAAGAGTAAGGCTTTGTGGGATTTGAAACATATATTTTTGTTTCATCTGTTCCTAAATTTCAAAAGAATTACCCTAACAAGCCTGCTTTTGTTCGTAGGCAGTGTCACCTTCCCCCAAAGGCAAAACAAGTAGTAGAAGGGCTCCTTCTGCTAAGGATACCCAAACGTCTTCTACCCAGAAACCTCATTTCTGAAAAACCAGGTGCTGTCTGACTATCCTTGCACTGTTCTTCTCAGTCACATTCCCCTTGGGGTCTTTCCCTGTCACTTCCTATGTGGTTAGAGGTCATCCAGGACTCCTGGGTTCTGTCCATAATTCGCCAGGGGTATTTCATTGTTTGGAAATCTCTTCCTCCCTTTTTGGGCATGCCTCAGCCTCTTCAGGAACAACTGTCCTTTTTTCCAGAAATACTTTAGCGTCTGCTGATGCAAGGATCTGTTCAAGAAGTTCCAACTCCTCAGAGGGCGGAGGGGTTTTATTCCAGAATGTTCCCAGTCCCCAGGAAAGAAGGCACCTGGAGACCCATTCTGGATCTCTCTCAGCTAATCACATTTTTCAAGGTTTCTTCCTTTCAGATGCTATCCCTTCAAACCTTGTTGTTTCTTCTGCTTCCTCAGGTTTTTCAAGTTTCCCTGGATCTCAAGGATGCTCATCTTTATTTTCCTATTCATCTCCTTTCAGGAAGTTTTTAAATCTCTCTCATTTCCTGGAATTTTCATTTCTGTGCTTTGCCCTTTGACTTCTCCATTGGCCCAAGGGGCTTCACCAAATGCCTCACACCTGTGATTGCTTTCTGCAGATTGAGGGGAGTAAAGGTCTTCCCTTACCTGCACATTCTGCTCATTCCGGCCTTTTTTACAGAGAATTTAATTCAACATCACATCTACGCATTGATATTTGCCTTTTGCAAAGCCTGGGGCTTACTGTAAACATTCAAAAATCATTTCTGATTCCTCCTCATGATCATGTTTTTCTAGGGTGCAGGCTTCAGACTGCTCCAGTGTTGGCATCGCTGCCTCCTCCCAAAGCATTAACTTTGATTGCTTTCTTTCAATCCCTTCTTCCTCTGGCTTTAATTATAGCCAGGGTGTTTCTCAGGGCTCTGAGTTACGTGCCTTTTGCCATTAACATGCTTCCTCTGACCAAGCTTCACATGAGAAAGCTCCAGTGGTTTCCAAAGACATTTTGGCTTCAACATTCTTATCCTTTATATTTTTAGCCTCTTCTTCCATGTCTCAAGCTGGAATTTCAGTGGTGGATTCAGCAGTTATCCCTCAACCCAGAGCTACCTTTTCAACCTCCAGGCCTCTCACAGGATCTCTTCACAGATGCCTCAGGCATGGGATGGGGAGGCCTCCTTCAGTCTTCTGAAAGTGCAGGGCTTTTGGTCTCTTAGACAAAAGACAGACCACATCAATGTCAAAGAGATGAAAGATCTTTTTCTGGCTCTTCAGGCTTTTCATTCTCTTTTCCTTCCCCTCAGAATTTTCACAGATAATACCACAGTGATGTGGTATATCAAGAAGCAAGGGGGGACAAGGTCTTATCTCCTGTGCAGACCAGCTCTTCAGTTTGGGATCTAGCTGTCCACTATCAAGAGACCATTCAAGTAGTTTATATTCCCTCAGATCAGAAGATAGTGGCAGATTCTCTGATCATGTCCATAACACAATCCTATGAGTGGATGCTTCATGAGGATGTGTTTCTGGACATAGATCTACTTGAGGAGTACCCTACTGGTGAACTTTTTGCTTTCTCTCTGAACAGACAACTTCCTGTCTTTAGCGTCAAGAGTCCTATGTCCTCTGGCCATTCCGAAGGTCCTGTTCAAGATAAAAGCAGGATGCTCCCAAAATTTTGCTGTTGACTCCCTGACACGCCCAAGGTACTGGATGTAATCAAATACAAGTGAATTAACTCCAGTCTTGTACAGCTCATTTGTTTTTGTTTTTTGATAGTAGTTGGTTGGTTTTGATCTTGTTTTAATAATGTCATTGGAGTTGCTCTACCAGCTTCTGGAAAGTGACTGAGAAGGTGGCACAAAGAAACTGTATCAGGTTGCAAAGCAAAGACAGAAATATAAAGAAGATATTCAGACACCCTTCATAAGGGATGCCAGTAACTACCTGCTCACCAGTCCAGAGAACATCAAAGGTAGATGGAAGGAGTATTTCTAGCAGCTTCTGAATGAAGAAAAACCCACAGAAGCTGTACTGCCTCAAACACAGCCTATGATGAGAGAAGAAAACGAGCTCACCCTAGTAAGGATAGCACTAAGGAAGTCAGGGAAAGCAACAGGCTCAGATGAGGACACAGCAGATATGGTAAACATACTTTGTGAGATAGGTGAGAGATGGCTCCTGAGGGTGCTTATAGCAGTGTGGAGAGAGAGGCTTATCCCAGATGACTGGAGAATAAGCATACTTGTGTCAGTGTACAAGAACAAAGGAGACATCCACAACTGTGGGCAGTACAGAGTTATAAAACTCCTGTCACATTGCATGAAATTTCTGGAGAGGGTGAATGATAAATAGATAGGCAGAGTAGTAGAAAGTAAGATGGGAGATGAGCAGTTTGGATTCCGATCAGGATGCAGCACAACTCTCCCAATGTTTGCAGTGAGACAGTTAGTCGAGAAGAAGCTAGAGATGAGGAAAGAGTCCAACTAGACTTTCCTAGACTTGGTGAAAGTATATGACAAGGTCCCAAGAAAGCTAATTTGGTCAGTACTGTAGTGTTTTGAAGTCCCAGAAACATTGGTAGAATTAGAGCAGGCTATGTACAAGGACCCAATAACTTGCGTACGAACAGTGTTCGGTCTCACAGAGGGGTTCCCAGTAAGAGTGGGTGTACATCAGGGTTCAGCATGGAATCCACTGCTGTTCATACTGGTGATGGACTACATTAGCAAACAGGTCAGAGGGCACAGATCAACAAATATGCTTTATGCAGAGGATGTGCATTGCTATCAGACTCTGAGCAAGAACTTCAGCAAAGGATAGGGGAATGGAATGCAAAACTGAAGGCACATGGGATGAAACTTAGTACAGATAAGGCAGTGGTAATGGCAGCAAACTGAGGAAATCAGAAAAAGCTGAGAATTGATATAGAAGGGAAGATAGTGGAACAGGTTAATAGCTTCAAGTATCTCGGAGGGGTGGTTGAAGAGAAGTCTGAATGAAGATGTCAAAGCTGGAAACAGAGGGCTGCAGCTAATTGGTATAAAATGTCAGGGGTAGTATTTGACAGAAGGATGCCAAAGAAGCAGAAAAGAAAGGTGTACAAAACAGTGGTGAAACTGTACTATTGTATGGTACAGAAACCTGGGAAGTAAAGGCAGAGCAGATGAGGAAGCTAGATGTGATGGAAATGAAGTGCCTGAGAAGGGTGGTAGGATGCACACTGTGGGAGAGATGAAGAAATGTGGACATAAGTTCAGAAGCCAAAGTAGCTCCAGTTGTAGAAAAGATCAAAGAGAACAGATTACAGTGGTTTGGGCACATGTGCAGAAAAGCAGAAGACACTCTGCTGAAGATGATTTGATATAGACAGGAAGAAGGTAAGAGGAAAAGAGGGCATCCAGCAAAGAGGTAGATGGATTGGGGGGGGGGGGGATCTGCTGCAGTCAAGTATGAGTGTTGAAAGGGCAGGTGTGTAGCACTGAATAAAGAGAGATGTAGACAGTTCCTGATCCCATGTAGAAAATGAAGGAAAAAGGGGGTGGTTGATGATGATGATGATGATGATTATGAGCATAGATAAGGGAGCCAGAAGGCCTTGACAGAATTAACATAATGAAGAGGCCTTTCAAGACAAATATAATCAGGTGGTCCCAGCAGGGTTTACAGAGATCTGGTATGAAAAGATCAATTCTCATTAATAGCAGAATTAAACTTGCAGAGTTGTACTCATATCTGTGTCTGAAATGTTCCCTGGCTTCTAGGCCATTGCATTTTACCCATAATCAGACCTTTCAACTGTCCCTATTTTGGAGGGATATTCCTTTTTTCATCCCTGATTTACCCCTGCACAAGATTTCCCCAATTTTGGAGGTATGTCCCTGTTTTCAGGCGTGATTTACCCCTTTGTACACCTTTCTGAATCCTTCCCCATCACTTCTGATTTTTGGAGCTGTCTAGTACACAGTAAAACATAATAACTAGTGGCAAAATCAATTTAAAGTAAAAGGGCACACATCTTATATCTCTCTTTTTTCTTATGTGAAAAAAGATGTGTGTTAGAATGCTGCAGTACAGTCCATTAAAGTCTACATATTTCACATTGTTTATTTGATAATGTACTTAACAGTTTTTCAATTATTTTTGTTATTTTGTGTTTATTTTTTAACATTTATGAGTAGTCTCCCATATTCTCACTGGAGGCAGGAGGAGCTGTGTGCTATTCAGTATTCAAATTGTATGTCAATTAGATGTCCAGATTTTTAGCTAGATGTTCCTGTTTCTTATGAGCGTTTGTTCCTATTTTCATTTGACTACAGGTTGAGAGATATGCACACAGTGCTTGACAGATTAGCCTCCTTTCCACAGCACCTTTGTTGTATGGCAAGCTAATATTAGAGAAAGAGCCCAAGCTACATTATTAATAAAGCTCAGTATTTTACAAGACTTTTTCCTGTAAATTCAGGTTAGCCTTACTCTTAAGTTCATTACTACAATTTAGTCAACTATTCAGTTTATATAATTCTTTTTGTTTGTCTGGTTTAAACAGGTTTCTTAGCCATCACTGCCGCTCCCTGGGTTTTTGTCTTTTTATTACATTACCTTTACAATTCTACCTTCTAGAGGCTCTGCTTTTGTTTTGCAGTTTTTGTTGGTGATTTTTTTTTTCTATTTATGGCAACCGTTTACAGTAAGTTGTTGGCTGCAGAAAACCGGGAGAGCAGAGTGTGTGAATTGTAGACATAAACATTTGTGTTAACGTGAATGGATTTTCCCAACACTGTTTTGTTTGTTTTAATTAATTAAACAAAGTGTGCATGAAATAATAAAAGGACATTTCTGCAGGGGAGAGGGAGCTTCCGTGTACCTGCCTGGGTGAGACTTTTTATATTTTGCTTAGATGAAGAGCACTGTGCTGTTCATTTTGATATCTGTACATTGTTTACACCTTTTACTATTAAAGACCAGAAAAACAAATTATTGTTTGGACAAAAAGGAGGCCCTGCATCCACCTAAATGGGCTTACTGATCCTGTAGTTCCTAAATGTGACTTAAAGAAGTCAAAAAAGAGAGACTGAGAGAAGTATAAAGTTGATAAGGTAAGAGAGAGATATTTCCCTTCTGGTGCTGTTGCTAAAAAAAGCCAGCAGTAGAAGACTCAGTCTTCTCCCATTCTATCTCTTGTATCCAAAAACTCATGTGAAAGTTTCATCTGAAAAATTCCCCTTTAAACTAGTCTGAACTGGGTGGTGTATTTTCTTTTTGCTCTCTCTTTCTCATATGTTGAGGTGCGCACACTATATGCATCTTCTAAACTATCTTCTACAAGATATGCAATAGTAATGTAGCCAAATGGACAAACGGTTCACTTAAAATCCGAATAATAATGTCAAAAAAGCACATAAGTGAACAAAAGCAACGGGAAGCCAAACATAAAAAGGCTTACATTTTTATGTTTGGCTTCCCGTTGTTTTGGTTCACTTTATATGCCTTTTGGACACTATCTTCTACAAGATACTTTAGAAGTAATTTGATTTATTGATTTTGAGTATGAAGATGTGATGCAGACCTTTAATAAAGACCAGCAAAGAATGTATCTTGCCTCTTCCTCATGTGGTGCTAGGATGTACAGAGATTATTATTTTTTGCCTGCATTTTTGCCCAGATTACCCTGCTTCTCCTCATTGACCCTTATTCAGTCTGTAGTCCCAATGAAACCAGGCTTGAGCCGACAAGCACCAATATTATAAGTAGTCTCCTCTATTTATCTTTTAGTACTTGAGATTTGAGGTTAATACTGAAAATTCCCATAGGGAGCACTCTCAAATGTTCACTTGGATGCTTGATAGATCCTGTTTATAGTCAAGTTCATATTCTCTCAGACCGGGTAAGCAAGGCCTTGCTATCTAAATTGTTCAGTGCCAGAGTCAGACAGCTACAGCATTACTGTGTCTCAGAATAGTTGGTCTCATGACAGCAACTGATCTTATGACAGCAGTGATGTGCATAGTTTCTCACACCCAAATGTACATGAAAGTCTATTTAGTGGTCCTTAATAGTTCAGTGGTCTCAGGTGTGATGTCAACATGCTGGGTCAATAATCAAGGAGCCTGAATCCTCACCAGTGACACTGGAGAGGGATGTACACTTGGAACATAAATGGATACACTCAGTATTTCAAGATGCAGACGACTCTGCATCAAGCACAGTTTCCCTTAAGAGCACACAGGGCTCACACTTAGCCCAGGTTCCTGGTGTCTCTATTGTGTCTATATTAATTCAGCGAACACTTAAAATATTGAACGTTGTTTAATCGACCCAATAAAGTTGAAATCCCTAAATCCCAAACACACGGAACAGCAGTTTTTTTCCCAGGGAACTTTGCCATTTTCTCCACTATAGTGCGATTCCGGAGTTGGTATATTTAAGTGGGGGGGGGGGGGGGGCAAAAATCCCAACTTTATTTTGTGTTTAAAAATCGCTGTTCCGTGTGTTTGAGATTTAGGGATTTTTACTTTATTGGGTTGATTAAACAGCATTCACTATTTTGAGCTTTATCTGAAATAATATAGACCCTCTCTATCTGCCTCTCCCGAGGTCCCCAATAAGGTTACCCACTGGCACTGTGAAACTAGTGCTTTGTGTCCCTGCCCCAAGTAGCTGACTCGCACACTCTTTGAGATTTAATTTTCACACACACACACACACACACACACACACACACACACACACACACACACACACACACACACACACACACACCTGGGAAAGGCTGGCACAGATTACCAGCTCTCCCAACTTGGGACCCAGTTATGCTGAGTGAAGTTTAATATTAATACAAACGGTGATGTTGACCAAACAGCAAGGCTTTCAGGAGTGGCCAGAGTTACCGCCAAATAAATATGTCCAAATACTATCAAAGCTTAAATCTTTTCTATAAAGCACCAGCCACAATGAAAAGTTTAAATATATTTAATAATAAATAATAAAAGAACAAGAACATACTAAATATATATTTACAGTAAACCACAGAGTTCACATCACAGGAAATATTGGAAATAACATTGATGGACAGCAGACTCATACAAATAAAGAAAAACAATCTCTAAACTAAGCTTCACTATATTCCTGACTAAATATAGGAGAATTACTGTCCCCTAATAACTTACTTGATATAGCAAGGCACAATGAAATACGCGAGCAGTCTTTCTAATCAGGTTCACCAAAACAGAATATACAGTACTTTCAGATTACTCCCTTAAACCATAATATCCAAGATGGCTTACAGAATGACCTCATCTGGCCACCTAACTCAAGGTTCTCACAGTATCCCCTTTTGAAGCTGGGACAGGAATTTAGCATAGCTGGCTACAATACACATCTAACTGCTTATGGCAGTGCCTAGGGCTTTCCATGTATTTGCTGAACTAATGAACAAAGGCTTCTTCCAGACCATCTCTGGTACTATTCAGCACTGTGGGGTGAAGTTTTAATGGTTTAACAGCTCATTTACATTTCCCTTATTTTTCTTAAAGCAAGCTAGCTGGTTAACCTCAGCTGTCCCAGTATCCTCTATTACAATGTATGCATTTAATTCAGTTACAGTAATACATGTATATTTCTTTTCATTCCAACGGGTTGCACTGTTGATACATTTTAACACAGGCAAACCTCACAAATACATTTTCAGCACAAGCATCTGTACAAATCAGTTTGATATACAAATGACATATAATTATATACAACTGGCACAAGTCGTTAGCCACTGCCTTACTTCTCCTGGTGTGGCTGTCAGTTCCTCCTGTCATCACAACAAGTAACATACCTCTTGATATAAAACAAAAGCTAGCCAAATACATTTGCACTTTCCAAATCTAAACCTGAGCAGCCCATTCCAGGCCCCTTCCACTATATTGGTTATCACCTTGGACCCATCTACCCTGGGTTGGGAGGAGACATTGTCAAGAGTGGATAGGCCAAAGTGTATGGCCACAGACAGAAGCTAGTCTGCACAGTAATATTTTAGAGGTCAGTTCAAAATGCATTGCAGGGTTCTCAAGACCCCATGACCAAGGTGGTGGTGTTGTCCATGCTAGTTGTATAAACAGACTGGGAGCTCATTCTTACACCCTGTATTAAGAAGTGATGTGGGTATGGAAATGGCCTGTTTCAGCAGGCAACTTTCAGTTTACCTGTCACACTCCTGTAGAGGCCAGTTCCGTAGAGGGCCAGTTCAGACACTGCTTAGTGGTGCTTTGTGAGTGGTCCTTCAGTCTGTCTGTAGTGCAGAAGCTCCTCAGTCATTGGGGGAGGGATACCTTGTTACAACTTGTTAGCGTCCTCAACCAGCACCAAGTTCAGCAACTTCTTTCACCTCATCTCTCCTCTTGGGAAACCTCCTAAGGATGCTGTTTTTCAAGCTTGACACTTAGAACTTGTTTTTGCTTTTCATGCATCTCCCCATTCTGAAATTCATTCACAAAACCAGTCAGGAAAAGTCCAAAGTCATTCTCATAGCCCCATTTTGGCTTCAACAAATGTGGTTTTCTCTGTTCAGGCCTTATTGTATGAAGCTGCATCTACATCTGAGGATCTTCAGAATTCTCCTGACCTCCTCACTACACAGTCTGAAAAGCCTGATCCAGATCTGTATTCCTTCTGATTTAACCACATTGTTAGTTGAGTTCCAGTAATGGCCAGGGATTCTTCATACATTGCTATGGTAGTCCAAATACTTAATCTTTGTTAAGATGCTTAATATAGCAAAAACATACAATAGTAAATGGGCACATTTTTCTATATGGATTAATTCCAAATGTTTGGATGCTTTCATATTATCAGTGACAGGAGTGCAAAGACTGCTTTTCCTACATTTCTGGCACAATATTAAGGTATTTCTTTGTTAAGGTGTACCTTGGTGGCATGTTTACCTGTTTTTGAGGTTCTCTTTTTTGTTGTTAGCATTACTGAAAGTGTGTAAGGCCATTCTCAGAGGTACTTTTCTTATCCTGTCTCTTCTCAAGTCTTCTGTCCCTCTGTGGAGTTTATATTTTTGTTTTTGAACCATTTGCTGTGGCAGAAGAAAATAGGTAGTATGGAAGACTTGTTTCCTGCTGACCATTATTTTCCCCTAAGAGTCTATGAATTTCAAGCCTTGTTAGTTACCTAAGGTAGCCGCTGAGAGTAATCTCAGTCAGAAAACTTGTCTGTATTCTTTTTTAATAACTCCAGTAGAGACAAAAGCTTGCATGTATGGATACCCACAGATAGATCAAATTGTATGTGGGCATAATCTGATCTATCAGGCAAGTCTGTTATTTCACTTTTTCTATTAATATGTCGGGCTGTAACATTTCTATAATTACTTTGTTCATATAGTTAATTAATTTCTTTAAATTCTGTTACATGAAATGCAAAAAGCTTTTGACATCAATGCATAGAGCTTACTTAGCCTAGGCAGTGGCCACTTGTCAAGTTTTGTTTTCAGGAATTCATTGTTAGGCTATATATGTGCAGCATTCATGTGGGCTATAAATACTTTTGAAGGACGCTGCAAACTGGATGTGATCGCTGGATCATGGCCTTTCTGGGCCACTGTTATTATTGGTATGTTTCCTTGATGGTGACCACCCAGGACATAAATTTAAGATTCTTTGCTGTTGATGAAGATGGACTTCCTCTTACTAGATAAAATACTTAGGGTAACGTTAGATGTAGATGAGCAGGTCCACCCTTGTCAGCACAGTTTTCCTCTTTCCTCTGCCTCAGTGCTGACATGATCTAGAGGATTACCAGTACTTTTGCATATTATTTTTGATCCACCTTAGTGTGGTATGACAGAAATTTGTAGAGTGTACTAGTTGGCAGAGCATTATAGGCTGCAGAGGAGCGCCTAGTAGTCTAGAAGCACTGCAAATACTGAGTGGACCCAAGGCCTGCAGCTCTAGTCTTTTTTACAAGGATGGACCTGTTCATCTAGAGGTAAAGTTATAGCAGGTATGTGTAGCTATGTTTTCATTGGGGGTCAAGTAGAATTAATGGATTCAGGGGATCTACAGCAACATTTAATTATAGGCATTTAGTCCACTGGTATATTTTTAAAGGAAATATTTTTCCCAACATGTTTGTTTGAGTTGTCTGGGTTAACAGCATCATGGTACTTGTAGCAAATGAATGAAACCCATTAAATCTTGCTTTCGGATAAATAATTACCCTATGAAGTAGTGCCTGTTCCGCATACTGAAATTCCAAATTCTGAATATGTCAATATAATTAAAAATGTATTTTAATAGTTTGATTAACTGAACTTGCATTGACCATCAGCATTTATAGGGTTAGGAGAATCGTGAGAGTTTTGCTAAAATCATGAAGGCTGCTACTTGAGAACCCCAAACATAATTAAATTTGTCCATTGTAGTTGCAGTGTGCATTTCTTTGTCAGAATGATCGGAGGTATGCGTGAATTTTAAAGGAACTGAAGCAGTTTCCTCCTTGGGGCTCTTCATCCCATTAGAGTCTCTGTTTGGCTTATTTAACTACACAGAGTAATATAGAAACACTATTGTATTTTTTTTGCTTTGACAAACATTTAGCAACATTATCAAAGCAACATAAATGTTTTAGTTGATTTTTATCCCATTTGATGAAGCAAGTTTCATGTTTTAGACAGTTAATGACATTGTAGTTTGAGAAACGTGGATCTCTGAAATATGACAGCAGTTTTACATATTTGCTAAGACTTTCCCCAGGATTCAGCAAGCTCTGCATGGCATGCAGGAATAGTGCAAGAGCTGCTACAGGCAATATGGCTGTCATGTGATCCAGGAATAAGCTCCCAGGACGTGCACGAGCGCTCCTGCACTATTCCTGCATGGACACCACCCCTGTATGCTAATTACCTCATTTGCTGGTGAAAAACATGCAAATGAGGTGTATTAGTGATCCAGGAAGCAGGCAGACGTCCGTGCAGGAATAGTGTAGATAGCAGAAATGTATTCAGCCAGTAGCTGAATACATTTCTGCAAACTACAAAACGGAGGTATGACAGCTCATAAAAACACATGTATTAGAAGGGTTAGGCATGCCAAAGGCCAAATATATGTCCATAGGCATGAAAAATCATTTCAAAATGATAAAAATTACCTTTTTTTTGTTGGCCGATTTTGGCTGTTTAAGCACAGGACAGTGGTGCGCAAATGGGATCGGCCCGAAAAAAAAAAAAAAAAAAAAAAAATCTGGAAATAAGCTTTTAAACCAAAATCATAACTCTGCCATAGTAGTCAATGGCATGCATACACAACAAGACCATGGAATAGTGGTTGCTAAGTGGGAAGGCTGAGTGTTGGATTTGTAACCATACATTAGCAGTCAATCCTATGCAAATGAGGGCAATGATACTGAATCACAGATTTCCCCTCGGTGCTAGCTTGCACCCCACTGTGTATGTGCATTAAGACCACAGTGCAAGCCTAAGAGCTAGATGACTTCATAAGGTGTGTCATGCATGCTGTAAGCTTATTGGAGCCCTGTGGCCCTTGTTTTTGCTTAGCTAAGCACAGCTAAAACAGGGGGTGTGTCTAAGGCTGTATTGTCTTCCACTAAGAAATGCAGTGTGTGATCGTGTCCAGGGAGGGCCCATTTCTGCTAAACAGTGTTTACAGTGCGTTACGCACTGGGTTTAAAGAAAAAAAAAAACTGGAAATAGCAGCTCTGTTTACAGCTGAGCACTGGGTTTGCGAGTCGCACCACGGGGCTTAAGCAGGAATGCAGTGGGAAGGGAAAATAGCAGTAGGAAGGTAATCAAGAAGAACTAGCATAGCTGGCAGGTGAAATGTATCAGAACCAGGCAGTTACACAGGCAGCAGCCCAGCCCAGCCCAGCCCACTATTATATACTATGCAACTTTCCCCTCTGTTTTTTCCCACAAACTCTACACCACCAGTGTACACAAATGGGGAAATTTTACCTAACAAAAGCACAAAATGATATGGGCTGCTTTCTCTATCATAAATCATATGGAAGAGGCTGAGGGTGGTGAGGATGACAATGTTGATGACCAACCCACAGTGAGGAGAAGAAGAGTGTACAGACCCAGGGTAACCTACCAGGGGCTACATGAACTGGAGATAGTGGAGCGCTATAGGGTGGACACGGACCTTCTACAGCAAATTGTTGAGCTGTGCCTGCCACTCACAACCAACAGAGGGAAACCCATCCCAGTGGATACAAAGGTATGTGTAGGCTTAAGAATACTAGCCACAGGTACCTTCCAAAGGCCAACTGGAGATATCATGGGGATCTCACAGGCATCAGCATTCAGGGTACCCCACCATTTCCTGGATGCCATGTCAGCACATGCTGGTGAGCACATTTATTTCCTCAACACCTGTGAGGCGTTGACCAGCAATATGCGTCTCTTCCACCAAATAGCAGAATACCCTGAGATAGTGGGTGCTAGAGACTGCACGCACATACACCTCAAAGCACCAACCAGTCAGTGAGGTAGAGTCTACTTAAACCGCAAGGGCTTCTCCTCCATCAACTGCCAGGTTGTGTACGATGCCCAGGATATTATAATGAATGTGTGTGCTGGCAGCCCTGGAAGCTATCACGACTCCCACATATGGCATATGATGCAGCTGTACCAGAGATTTGCCAGTGGGGACATCCCACATTGCCACCTAGTGGGGGATGCTGGTTATGCACTGGAGCCGTGGCTGATGACGCCCATCAGAAATGCACACACACCTGAACAAGAACTCCATGATGAGGCACACGCACAGACCAGAATCATAATAGAGCTTGTGTTTGGGATGCTCAAGTCACGGATCCGGTGCCTGGACATATCTGGTGGAGCCTTGCAGTACTCACCAGCTACATGTACCCTAATTGTTATTGTATGTGCGATGCAACACAGTATGATCCTGCAGAAACAGCTGCAGCAGGAACAGCATGGGGCAGGGCCCCACAGCCCCCCACCATTGCCAAGGCTAGCACAGGCACAGAGTGACTCGGAGGAGGAACAACCTGAGCCTGCCCCTGTAGGCAGAAGGAGGTGTGCCCAGTATGCCTAGGCCTTGTTGAAGAAAAATAAGAGCAAAACTGATAACACCAAGAAGAGTAGTTCCAGGACCGCAAAGTGAAGACAATAGTTCGTAAAAAAGGTAAGTCCTTTATTAGTTGCCAAGTGGTAAAAATCCAAAGACAATTGGTACAAAACAGCAAAGTCAGACCAAATGGTAAAAATCCAAAATCAGTAGGTACAAGACAGCAAAATCAGACAAGCGCTTTCGCTTGGAGAATGCCAAGCTTTTTCAAGTCAAAAACAGTTGCCTGCAGTGAGGCAACTGTTTAAATAAGGATGTTAATTAGTCACATGTTTGGTTAGAGCTGAGTTGCATTAAGAAACAATTGAGACTGTTTTGAGCAAATGAACAGCCAAATAATAAAATGAAACATTAAAATGTGCATAGGTTAAATTGACATTGCATTGTTTATACATGACTGGTAAACCAAGTGAGTGTTATGATGAAATTAAAAACTTTGGTTGTCCAAAAAGTTTGGATAGAAATACAAATACAAATACAAGTGGAAGTTTAAAAAAAGCTGTGTGTGATCCAAGTGAATTTGAAGTCAGCAGTCCTGTGTAATATGAGAATCAATGTAGTGCTGTTATGTTAGCCTTAAAAATAGATGTTATGATGCATATGAATTTGCGCTACTAGGTGCCTAGGCCTTGGCAAAGAGGCAATGCATAGCACATACACTCACACGGTAGTAACCCAGGGAATTACACCTCTCTCTGACTCACACATACAGTAAAAGGGATGCCAAACATGACACTACCTATGGTGTACCATGTATAGGGAGTGTACTGTGTGCATCTGACATAGTCAGCTCTCCAGAACCATCCTCAATACTGGCACAACCACAAGGTAAGTCACTTTCACTATCAATTGCTGAATGGAGTAGTATGTTCTGCTACTTGTATCTATGGCATGGATGTGAGCATGCAAGGGAATTGGGTGGCTGAATGGAATGGCAGCAGATAGTAGACACCTATATCAGCAGCATGAAATCCATAACAAATACTGGTGTCAGCATAGCAGGCAGTACTAGACAAGGTGAGAAAACCCACTGCAGGACATGTGGTGGGCCAAACGCGTGTGCATAGGACACACACATGCATGCCAGTGAGGCTCACATACCCAACAACAGTCTCAGCCAGCAGGACAGGTGTAGACAAACACAATGAAAGGCTGTGCTAAGGCCTCTGAGTGACGGCAGTGGAAAACAGCCTCCCTCCAACCTACACAGACAGACTACAACATGTCAGGCTGTGGGATGTTAGTTATGAAGGGTAAGAAGTCCGAAACTGAAATGTAGGTCAGTAAAACCTAAGAACTGTACTACACTGATATGCCTGTAGTCTGCATGATAGGTCAGAATACAGAATGAAATGGAAGCCAACAGAGTTCCTGAAATACCAGTATGTTCATAGCAAATGTTTACAGTTGTCAGGTGTGCCCCCCCCTACAACCCTATGTAGAAATGTAGCAACATGTATGTCTGGGTATATTAACAGTGGAGCACAGATTACCTGAGCTGGCCAAAGTAGCAGGATAGATTGTTGCATGTGTGCAGTATGCAGGGTGCTGTGTATTAGGTTGCTGTGTGTTGTATATTGTGTGAAAATGGTCAGCATGCAGGCATGGAGGGTTGTGTCCCAGTGGCCACTGGCCAGTACTGTTGATGACAGGGCCAAGTTCTCACAACTGCAGTGCCAAACACAATGCATCCCAGCAAGACACAATCCACAATCCAGGAGTAATCCATACTAATTGTTCGGATGTAATGTCTGTCACCATCTGAAAGATGGACATGGCATGAATGTGGGCCCAGACATACAAATAGTGTACAGGTGGAAGTACCCTAGACAGAGAGTATATAAAATGTTGCTGTCAAATGGACACACCTTTGGATTTGTACATACAGGTTAGTAGCACATTAGTTGGCTATGTAGTATGCAATACTGATGTAGTCTGGCCAAACACTGGCAGACCACAAAAGGCACGGGTATGAAGTACTGAAAAACTGCTGAAGTCCCCGCACAAGCCAGCATAAATGGAATGCCCCACATATATCTGTGAGTCAGCTGCAAGTAGCTTTCATAGCACACATGCACTCAGCTCATCCCACCATCAGTCATAGGAACTTCACAGGTCATATCCCTGCTGTTGGGAATGAGTACAATATGACCCCTGTCTCTGTATGGGAATATCCAGAGAATGCAGCATGCTAAAGAGGTGTCCCATGCAGGCGCGTCCCTAGCTGTAAACAGCACCCTTCCAACATCCACACCAATGGATTAATTAAGGACAGAAACTACTGCCATTAGTGACACAATGCACTGGCCTGCTACACATGTCCTGCATCACTACCAAATGCCCTACAGTCCTCTGTCAAAGGCGTGTGTCTCGCCCGTACTGCCAATGTATGTTATCTCATGGACTCCCAAATGACATAACACAGTCCACAGAACACAAATGCAAGGCCATGTTGACAAATCCCAGTAGCATGTCCTACTGCATGAACTGTGGACCAACCCCTAAATATTGCTGGGATGAAGTGATAACTATAGGGATACTTATCAGATAGCGTTTGCATAATGTTCGGAAGAGGATAGAATAACGGAGGGGGGGGAGGTAGAGGCATTGACGCCATGGAGTGTGTGAAGTCTGAAACTCAGATGTGTGCACATACTATCCCTGCCTGCAAACACAGGAATAGGTGGCTGCAAACCTGCTCGTAAACCACAGTGTGAAGGGGTAATGAAGAGAAATATGAGCCCTGCCTATGGGTAACCTGTGTGAATCTGTACAGCTATGAGGTATGGCCACAGCAGGATATGGCCATTCTGTCATGTTGATAGATGTACAAGCATGGGATCCTCAGCCACCACAGTACCCAGGTGCTGAACCATTTGCACAGTCTCATCAGCAAGTGTCTGCAGCTTCCCCTCCAGAATGGCATGATTGTGCAATAATATGTAGGCTGCAGACCACAATACTGGACACAGCTTCATTCATCTTGTATTCCCTAGGAAATTACTCCAGTCAGTAGTTGACATAAAACATCACAGTGTAAAACAGTATATATGTCTGAATAGCTCTGCTAACACCAAAACCATGTAGCAGAAGCAGCACAGACACAATTAGTTACAGTATCTCACTATTCTTTAGCCATTGTGACCCCATATTGTCAACTTAGCTGAAGATATCCTGCAGAAACAGGTTGCTAGGTGTAGGTGTAGAACACAAATGCCTGCAATGGAGTACAACCTACCTGGAATGAATTCACACATTCAATACAGAAAGTCATACTAGGCATGCTCCCACACTTAAACAAAGCCCATGTCTGACAGCAAAATACTAAAGGGTCATACTGGGCATGTGCCCACACTTAGAAATGAAGCCCATGTCCGGCAACAACAGTGGACTATACATATCTGTCAGTCATAGATGTTGTGCACACACTCCGCATTGCACACCAGTCATGCTTTGCACACACATCAGATAGGAATACACACATATATCCAAGGACAACTCACTGTAATAGGTCAAACATACACATACATAGATGCGGGAAAGAGAGTGACAGACATTGACAAAGAGCTTCCCATCATGAGGCCTGTCCCACCCAGCACAAATCCAATTGGCCAGTACCACACGATGTGCAAATGTCTATCACTGTAGACATTTGCTTCTGGTAGCCCTCAGCACTATAGTATCTGTGGTGCTTGTGATAACTGTGTAACATGACAGTACAAGTCATTATTCATCTAGCAGTTGTATACACGGTCCTGCCAAATGTAAACTTGTGTGTGACTGAGTGTTGTGTGCTTGCTTCCAAATGAATGGTTTATGGCCCATTCACACACACTGCACTCCACATTGTCCTACTTTAGCTAGCCTGCTGCTGTCATTCACCTTGAAATACACCTTTGGAGAAGGGCTAGCCATATAAGCTCCATGGCACATGCTATAACTGCGTAATGCTATAGTGTGATGTACTAGTTAGGTAGGAGTTCTAATCCCAGAGATGGCAACTGTGAGACTGTGTGTGTGTTTGCATGTGTGTGTATGCATCAGTGCTTTTGTGGCCAGTCACAGTCACTACACTTTCCATTACCCTACTTTGGCAAGCCTGCTGCTGTTATTCACCTTGAAATACACCTTTGGAGAAGGCCTAGCCCTAAAAGCTCCATGGTGCGTGCTATAACTGCGTAATGCTATAGTGTGATTTACTAGATAGGTAGGAATTCTAATCCCAGGCATGCCAAGTGTGTGTGTGTGTGTGTGTGTGTGTGTGTGTGTGTGTGTGTGGGGGGGGATCAATGCTTTTGAGGCCAGTCACAATCACTACATTTTCCATTGCCCTACTTTGGCAAGCCTGCTGATGTCATTCACCTTGAAATACACCTTTGGGGAAGGGCTAGCCCTATAAGCTCCGTGGCGAGTGCTATAACTGCTTAATGCTATAGTGTGATGTATTAGTTAGGTAGGAGTTCTAATCCCAGACATGGCAACTGTGAGATTGTGTGTGTGTGTAGGGATCAATGCTTATGAGGTCAATCACAGTCACTACACTTTTCATTGCCCTACTTTGGCAAGCCTGCTAATGTCATTCACCTTGAAATACATCTTTGGAGTAGGGCTAGCCCTATAAGCACCGTGGCTTATGCAATAAACGCAGTACACTGTAGTAGCAATGCATAGCTAGGTAGGGGTTTGAATCTCAGTACTGTCAAGTGTGTGTGTGTGTGTGTGTGTGTGTGTGTGTGTGTGTGTGTTTGTCATCAGTATCCTGTGTGGAGGTAGCTGTGATTGTGTAATAACAGGGCTCATTGTGGGGTGGGTTTTGCATATTTCTTGTATTGAGGACCTACTGTATGTCACAATGTCCGTCTTACAAGGACAACAGATGGCAAACAGCAGAGAGGCTGGTGTAGACAATCCATACTCCTACATGTGACATTGTGGATTGGTAAACAATATAGGCAACCCTTGTATTACCCAGAGAACACTCTTCACCCATGTCTCATACACAAACACACTTGGCTAGGCAATAACCACTATATTGGTAGTTCCCTGTATATTGTCCACAGATAGTAACCACGGTGTGATTGCAGTGGACTACAGAGGACATGACACCCTGTTCTTACAGTAGTCCTTTGCTATGTTCCCCACTGGGCGCCTGCAACAACTGTAGAGTATGCAAATGTAACCCACAAATGAAATACCATGCCTTATACACATGCAATGTTTGGACAGATGCCACTAACACCAGTGAATACCTGTATCATGCTGTCAATGTAGGTGCAGGCACTACCTCAGTTCCATAGCCAGTTCTCACCACATGAGGTAAGGAATGCCACATCAGATGATAACAGTCTGTCCACACAACATGCCCCAGACACCCCAGGTACACTTCCACATGCCACAGAACATGCATGTGGGACATGTGCACAACCCAGGCACTGTCCATGTTATGGAATATAGAACACATGGCAAGCATTGCACAGCACTGGCCACCCACAATAGTAACCCAGATGAGTGGATGGTGAATACAGAACCCACCTTTGTGGGCCAATCCAAGGACTACACCCCTGAGCCACACTGCAGACCATTGTCATGTGACTTGATGCCAAGGTATACCCTTTGCCTTGCCTTGTACAGCCTTCTGGCGCAGTCAACTATTACACACCTGTGAAGCAGTGAACCCATGCATGTCAGTACTGGCAAATCTCTCTGTGTGTGTGTGTGTGTGTGTGTGTGTGTGTGTGTGTGTGTGTGTGTGTGTGTGTGTGGAGATTAATGATTTGGAAACCATTCACACTTACTACACCTCCCATTGCCCAACTGTAGCATGCGTTCTGATGCTAGTCACCTTGACATACCATTTGCCCATATAACAGCCTGATAACATCTGTGGTGCATGTGATACCTGCGTAATACTGTAGTGTAGCAAACGAGTTTGTTAGGAATAATGTGTGTGAGTCCCTGAAAGAGTGTGACTGTGTCTTCCTTAACAACTTCTTTTGTGGATAGCCACATGTACTACACTTACCTTATCCCTTCTTTGTCACTGTTGCTGATGTCAGTCACCTTCAAAAATACCCTGGACAGCTCTCAAACATGTAAGCTCCATGGTGCATGCAATAACTGCATAAAAATGTAATAGCACTGCATAGTCAGGCAGGGGTTTGAAACCCAGTACTGGTATGTATGTGACAGAAACATGCTTAGCTCTTACTCTCCTACCCACTTCCTTTCTTACTTTGTCTCTGTCTGTCTCTCTCAGTCCGTTTCTGGTGGATGTGGAAAAGTACACCTGCATTGCTTAGGCAGCAACTTGTGTTTTGTAAGTGATGCTCATGATCAGCTGATGGCCTGTGCACGAATTGCAGTCTCCCACTAGCTGATTGCATGTGGAACAGCTGTGGTTTCATTCCCTTAGCCAATTGCATGGAAACGCACTCCTATAACTAAGAATATCATGTGAGTGTTGGCCCTTTTCATTCACTGTGAGTAGGACTTCATGTTGAACCAGCTGAACCTGTAAAATTGTCCTTATTTAGATATATGTAATAAAACTGTGTTTTACTTTGGAGCTTTTCTCCCCAGGTCGCCACTGAAAATGGACATATATCCAGTTGGACTATCCCGGTCAACAAATGTAAAATAAAAATAAAATAAAAATAAATAAATGTTGGTGTTTGACAGACAGCATCCCAGAGGGTAGTTGGATATACCTCTTACAACATACACTGTGGAGACAGGCCAACAAACAGGAGGGGGATGTTCCAGACATGAGGACAGAATGTAAGTCTTGCTCTTCTACATTTGAAGTAATGTTGGTTTAACAGGGTTTGTGTGGATATGGCTGGTCTACATGATTTAAAATCTGTTATGACAGTGTTATGTGGTTGGGGAAACTCCCATCTGTAGCGCTATCTGCAGACTGGCCAGTGTTTGGAGTCTTACATGTGTTGTGTTACTCACATGTCGTATCTTTAGAAATGCAGTAGCATTCTCTGGGGATTGCAGTCAGTAATGGTGACAGCCATGTGAGTTACTGACTTCATATCTCTCAGTAAACATATGTCACAACAAACCCTGTTACACCAGTAAATGTATGGGTTCATCACAGCAACATGTTAATATTGGCCCTGTGTTAGTGCCTCCAGCCACAACTCTGTCAACCTTTGTACGTATGTCATGCAGTAAGAGGTGCATATGTTCAGTACATCATTATTTACTGACATCATACCTAGTAACCCAGTGAAATGCCAGACTGCTAGATGTCTTATGTATAGTAGACCTTGTATCTGAGGACAAAACCTGGATATTCTGTCGTAGTGTGTACAGTACGGAGATCTGTGTATTTATGGTGATTGTCGACAGATTGCGTAATGTGAATATGTACCTTAGCCTGTGTGCAGGCTATGGTAGATGTCATAGTTCTTGGTCCTGTGCTATGTGATGTTGCATGCTGCATTGTATGGTACCCTATCGGCGTACATGTTTGTAGGGCCAGACTGACACATGTCCCATACCACAGCCAGGCATCAGAATACACTGTGTATTGGCCCAGTATATATAGGATTGGTGTGTGAGTGGCACATATGAGGATGGTGTTGTTCACACAGTCCATATACTGTAATATTAAGTACGCTTACAATATGTGACTGTGGCCGTGTTCAGATTGGTTGTGGGTATGAGCTTTCACACAGGTGTTTGTTACTCTGTGCGGTTACATGCCTACAGAGCCTGCTATATTTGCAGGTACATGTGTATTCCCCCATATGAAATGGGGGCCAGTGTTGTGGTAATCTGCCTGTAGTTTGCACACTGCTTTGTGACATGCCTAGCAGCTCAGTGTATTTACCCAGTGTGATGTTATGTCTAGATATTTGTCACATGTTCTGTTGCCGGGCCACTGTTGTGTATTCCTGACAAAGCAGTGGGATGCTGTACAGATGCATGTCACTAACTAGTGGATCGTATGTGGGCTTATGACCTCTGCTCCTCTGGTTATTATGTGTCAGGACAGACAGGTGTGTGTGAATGCATAAACTGTTTGATCTTATGTATTCCAGCATTTTCGTGATATCCCCATTTACATGACTGTAAACATCCACTTTGTCAGGCTTGGTCCACATGTCTTGCACTAAGGGGTGCTGTTTATACTTCTGGACTGACCAGTGTGTGTCAGACTATCCACATTTATTAGTCGTATCTCTGCTGTATTCTACAGGATCATTACTGTGATTTGTGTGGTACTGTACTGTGATGATCTTATGATGTGTGTCAGTAACTGATGGCGTACATGTCAATATCAGATGTGACTTCCCACACGTTGCTGTTAAGACAACCCCTGTTACAGTAACAGAAGTCTGCATGTATACCTGCAATACTTACATAACATCTCCCTGCACTAAGAGGTTGTGACTGTTGGTGCTGGGGTATGACTCCACTACGTTATGGACATATGTTATATACATACATACATATATGTATATATATATATATTATATATCTATGTATAAATATATATATATATATATATATATATATATATATATATATATATATATATATATATATATATATATATATATATGTATAAATATAGATATATATATATATATATATATATATATATATATATATATATATATATATATATATATATATATATATATATCTATCTATATCTATGTATAAATATATATATATATATATATATATATATATATATATATCTATGTATAAATATATATATATATATATATATATATATATATATATATATATATATATATACATACACATGTGCAGCTATATATATGTATATAAATATATACACTCACATATATATCTATCTATATATATATATATATATATATATATATATATATTTACACACACATATATATACTTGTATATACATATATATATCTATATATATATATATATATATATATATATATATATATATATATACACACACACACACATATATATGTATATATATATATATATATATATATATATATATATATACACACACACACACACATCTATATATGTTCATATATATAACACAATATACAGCTGTATAACAATACATATATATATAGATATATATTTGTGTGTGTATGTACATATATACATATATCTACATATTATATATATATATATATATATATATATATATATATATATACATATACATATCCTTGTTATGTGTACACATGACTGCTGCATATACCTTTCCAGGAGTATCACACCATTATATATCTGATATGTGTCTATGTAGATACAACAACATACGTGATTCAACATTAATATTAATTACAAGTACTACACCATTGTAGTGGTCAGAACAGTATTGTTCAGTATGCGTACTGACAGATATATTGGAAAAAACATCAAACGTCTTCACAGCTGTGATGACTTAGTGGTTAAGTGCTATGAATATAGTGTACAGTGTCCTGGGTTCAAGACCTGCAAGGGCTGTTTATACTGTTGCTAGGCAGAACAAGGGCTGTTGGATACAGCGTGGTTAAGGCAGGTATGAGCAGCCTGATCACATTCCAGTTTGATAAAATGGCAGGGAAATGACATTTTTAATAAGTGTATTTAATTCCAAGTAAATAACATGTGTCTATGTGCTGTCATTACAGTAGCAAGGGGTGAGAGTCTACTGTCTGG